>NC_071298.1:2760022-2857111 GCF_027563975.2 Plodia interpunctella
ACGTATCAATATTTATTTATTTATTTTATTTATTTAATTTTATGATAAAAAGTCAAATAAATTTTATTTATTTCTTTTTAGTGGGCGGTATTTTTACATTTTAAATGGAACTTTAATATAAATTATGATTGTTATGTTAATCTATGACTGTTTTAAAAAAATAAAATGTATGGTAAAGTAAATAATTGTTTTATTTATACTATTTTCATTTAGATAGTACATAGTATGCAAAGAATTGATATACCTACGAATGATGCGCATAGTACCTACCTAGCATAATTGTTATATTTTTTAACTTGCAATGAATGTGGAATTTACATAGAAGTTTTTGTAAAATTATTTAATGACTGTTACATTTTATAAAACCATGCAAATCTATTTAATTTTCATAATTAGGTACAAATTTTGATATGCAAAACTGAAAAAGCATTCACTAAGTAAAGGATATTCGGCGATGACGAAAATTGAAAATAAGTAACTAAGTATGTATTCTGAAAAGTTTATTTTTTTAACTTAATAGAATTTTAATTCACATTTAGCTAGCTTTGAACCGAAACAAAAGTAGTAACGAATTTCTATTTTGTATACACAGTAAAGTTTATGTAGAAAATATAGTTAACTTCATCTTGTTACCTCAGTGTACGGAAAATAGCCCTTACTGCCATCTATCCAGCGTTTCAAATACTTTAAAAATACATGTACGTATCAAGATTATATTGCCGAAACAGTACGCCTATTTTTGGCGGATTTGGCATACATTGCTGGTTCTTCCTTGCGGTGAATAAACACTCTTATACGAAAAACGCGTTCTGTCTCATTTGTCAGAGTTCGGCGATAATGTGGAGCTGGTGTAATGTTGGTACGTGCGTGCAGTGCAGACACATTGAACACAAAGATATAACCTCATTTTATTTTATTCAAAAGTTATGGATAATACTGATAAAATTGTAATTGACAATGATGCAGGAGGTGATGACGCCATGGCTATATTTATTGCATTGTTAAATGAAAAACATTTCAATGGGTATGTAGCTATTTTATTATTAGCACAGTATTTACTTAAAATCTTGTAAACATCAATAATGTTTAGAGTGAGAATGTTACGAAAATTCTTCGCTTTTTCTTGTGATTTTTGGAAAATTGTAGCAACAATAACATTATATATATATTTCACAGACCAAAATTAATTGCTTTGACGACAGTCAATGGAAATACAGATGAAAATAATGTTTGTCAGAACAATCAACGCATACTCAAGGTTGCAAAGAGACAGGAAGTAAATAAACCTTTTTTTATTTAGTTACAGTGCCATCTAATGGGCAATTTAAATATTATAGTTATCTATCTTATTGTAAAACGTAGAAAAGTAGATACCTAGTGCATATAGTACTCCATAGATGACATAGATGTATAAAATTTAAATTCAGAAGCACGAGAAAGAGAGAGAAGAAGAGAGAAAGCGAAACAAATTAATTAAAATCTTGAAAATTGTTGTTTCACATACGTATTTTCACATATTTAAGGCCCATATCCTTTCGACCATACTTTAATGATGGTGGCACTATTTACTTTGTTTTCATATTATTTTATACTTGCCAGTCATATCTTAATCAGTCACTTTAACAAGTTTTTCATTAAATGTTTATTTGAATACGCGCCCCGAAGATTCGCTCCCGTGGGAATTCCGAGATGAAATGTAACCCTATATGTTATTTCAGGTTATATTGTACCCATGTACCAAATTTCATACCAATCCGTCCAATATATATTGCGTGAAAGAATAACAAAAATACATACACACATACATTTTCGACGCTCAGCCGCTGAGTGGCAACCGGGAAAGCTCTCAGATGATAGAGAGAGAGAGAAAATATATTCTGAAATTTACAGGTACCAATATATAGAGGGTCCAAAAGTGCGATAGTTATACCATCACCAGCTGGAAACCATTACCGTTTAGATGGTTTGGGTGACAGTGGGGAGATGGTTACAGGTTTGGTTCCGGCCAAGAGTGAAAATGCTGTGGCAATTCTTATTGATCTCTCAAAAAAGTATGAAGGTAAGGTTAAAATATAAATAAATAATAATATATTAGGACATATCACACAAATTGAGCATTCACACAAATATAATCTATCAGTTTAGTTAATAAGGTATTATTTCAAAGAATTTGTTTTAAATGCATAACATATGTATCAGTACGAATTCGTATTGGAATGGATATATTAAATAAACGAGAAACTGGAATAGCTAAATAAACGAGATAAACATACAGTGCCCACCCCACATGAGAGGGGAAAAGGGTCAAGAAGAACTGAATGATATTTAAAATTGAGAAGAATATTTAGCTATTAACTAGGATTTTGTAGATTTTGAGTTTTGCACCTTTTGGATCTGATACCTCATAAAAAGAACGTGATAAATTAATCTTTAATAATAAATAGGTAAATGCATGATTGTATTTCAGGAAATCTCACTATAATTACTATAGGCCCAGTAACAAATATCGGTTTAGCTGTTGCCTTAGACCCCGGATTCTTGGGTCGTCTAAAGCATTTGTATATTGGAGCTGGACACATACACAGTAAGTTATGTTGTGAATAAACCATTTATTTATATATGTAACTAGCTTTTGCCCGCGGCTTCACCCGCGTGATTGACACTTCAGTGAAATATTTAGACTCTTTTGGTTTCTCCATACAAAATTTGAATCACCTTTTCACCCCCTTAGAGGATGAATTTTTAAAAATCCTTTCTTAACAGATGCCTACATTATAGAAGCTACCTGCATGCTAAATTTCAGTCCGATCGGTCTGGTAGTTTGGGCTGTGCGTTGATAGATCAGTCAGTCAGTCAGTCAGTCACCTTTGCATTTTATATAGGTATTCTAATAAATTAAGTAAAAGTTCAATATAGAGGAAGTATTGAAAATGAAAGATGCATATATTTGCTGCAATAAAAAAAAGGTAACAAGAAAAGGTTTATACGTACATTGCTGAAATTTTACGACTTCCCCACTAGGTAAGCCTGTATCGAGGAAATCAAACAATTGTAAAACCATTTTTAAGTTTTTCATACATAAGAACTAAAAAAGATATAGTATATAGAATTTATTTTGTAAGATAAACATTTGTGAAGATAAATGTATGTTATATTTGATAAAAAATTATATAGAACTTTAAATCTAGGTGAAAAGCATCCAGAAAAGGAATTTAACGCCAGGACTGATCCAGAAGCATATTACATTATTGCAAGAAACGCAACCCCAGAAAAGGTTACTATAGTACCGTTCTCCCAAATAAAGGATTCATTGGATTTTCCTAAGGTGATTTTGAGTATTTTTATAGTTTTAGTTCAAATGTTAAATTTTCAATCACTTCTAGCATTTGCTTCTGGTAAACGAAAACATTAAAAAGAAACATGGCTGACAATCTACTGGTTGAATTTTAAGTTCACAAGCGCATATGCACCCTGCCTCTAGATGGAATGAAGCGAAGTGGAGACGAAAATGTGGGATGCAGACTCTGGGCTTCGATGCTCATAAAGAAATCGGGAAAACAGATAATAGAGAGAGTCTTAAAAGTCTTGTCAGATACTATTTGGTTAACTTTAATCATATCTGATATAAGTATTACATACTTTACGCCGATTCGAGATCCTGGAATAAGGTAAGGCAGCAGATGAAGTCTTAGTTAAAATAACACACTCTGCAAAGAATGTGATACTTACTCCAAAATATTTAAAATAATTATAACTTTTGTCTAGCAATGGAGAATGCAAGTTCTCGGAGCAATAGATACAGAAATTGTAAAAGAACAAAATAAATTTGAACAAGTTGCCCTTAAAAGGAGTGATAGATGGCAAAAATTGGATCCCGCTACTGTGGCTGTAGCTATCAGGCCAGATTTGGTTCAAGAATATAGATATGCTAAGCATAGCATCCATTTACATGGTAAGATATCAAGCTGATGTATGTATATTATTATTTCTAAAATAGCTATTTTATTTAGGTATAGTAAAAATTTTCAAGTTTTATGAAGGTATAGTTTTATGAGATACTCGTATTTTTTAGTACAACTCCAAAATATGAGATGTCACCGCGGTCTATAGACGCCTACAACATCACAAGTTTTACACGCGCGTTGTAGATTTAGCGACAGAAATAGATGAAAATGAAGTACACATATATAGACGATTTTTTCGGTTCGGTCGGTCTACGTCTGACGATATAGGGACAGTCTAAATAACACTTCAAGTTACCCTGCATGAACCTCTATGGAGCGGTAATAGCGACGAGTTGGCAATGTATTTGGATATGTTAATGTGCTGTAGACTGTACCTAGTAAATTTTCAATATATGAAGTTTTATTTAAACATAAAGTATAATACGAAACTATCAGCATTTACGGGTAATGTGTAACTATTAATCTTAATACGCTATCATAATAAATTAATTGTTTTTGTGGTTACAGGTGACAATAGAGGCATAATTAGAAGTGATTACGTGGAAAAGGATCAAGCCAATGTTCGGATTCTTCATTCAGTAAAGTATCAAGATTATCAGGAGTTTTTACTGGAGATATTTTCAAAAGAATAATATATGCTAAAGTAAGATTGATAGTGCGCAAAGTAATTATTGATATTGTATTCGTGTAATGTCAATTAAACAACTCAAATATTAATATTGTCTAAACTTGTAACTAAATAGGTACATTTTTTTTCAAATAGTAGTACTTAATTTTGACAAAAAGAAATAAAAACAATCCATAAGTTAAGTATATTCAAATTGTTATTTTTACATTTACAAAATAATATCATGTCAAGTAGTCCTCATTTATCATAGAAGAAATATTTCTCAATAGATAGAGTAGTATATTTTTAACATACACTTTAAAAGGAGTTGTTCGTTGGTATTTAAATAAATTCCAAATCTAATGCTATGTTTTAAATAAAAACAAATTCACATGCCGCTTAATTACAAACTAACCGGTCTTGGTCTTTCAAAATTCGAATTCAATTGTTTTTTGTTAAATTCACCGCTAGAGTCGCTAGTGTAGAAAAAGGTCAATATCCAAAGCAACATTACGTCGTAAGATTGTCAACGTACCTATGTCGGACATAGTAACAGAACCTCTTGACTTTTTTGCAACCAGTGGCACTAACTAATCTAACAGTCCACACATTTTGTGCTCGTGTCAAGTTTGCTCCTATCTGCATTGAAAACATCCAGTAAAAATTGTTTGTACTCTTCTTCTCTCAGTGAATAAATTATTCTGGCGTTGGCATCATTTTTGCTGACAAAAGTATTCGTGTTGAACCCTCTTTTGTCACCTGAAATCAAAATTTTAAGAATACTTCATAAGTTACGAAGAACATAATGTGTGGGATGAAATTAATATAAATGCTTTATTTTTGTATTTTCACAAACAAAACAACTTTTTACAATTTATTGATAGAAGATACTGGATGGAAATTGTCTAGACAAAGTAACGTGATAAGTAGTCGGTTATAAACCGTTGGGTCCTTCCATATACCTCTGTAGCGAAATGTTGGAAACGAACCTGCGAGTTGCAAGCTGATTACGTTTAGCGGAGAACAGGCGCGAGACAAGGAATGCTGGCGTGCTCTTGTGTTGGAGGCCAAGATTCATTTTAGGAGCCCGAATAAGTAGTACGTAAGTGTGATTCATTCAATAAACTAAAGAGAGAAGAGAAACAGATAAGATTTAATTTGTTTAAAAGCACAACACATAAACTCACCGCACAATATGATGCCGTGTTTAGAGTACTTGTACTCATCAACCAGATCTTGTTTGACAACTGCTGCCACCACAGCAGGGTCTAGTGCTTGCCATCTGTCGCTGACCTTCAAGGATACTTGCTCGTACAAGTTCTGGTGCCTTATTATGTCCGTGTCTATTGCTCCTAGCACTGTTTCTCGCCATTCCTGTTAAAGAAAACATGTTTTTGCAGTTTTGTGTTTTCATAATGTTAGAAATACCACTTTACCATTAGTACCATTAACTAACTGACCTAACTTTCAATCTCTGATACAATTTAAAAATTAATGTAATATTCTGAATTTTCTTGTAAGTTAGTAGTTGCATAGGACAAATTAGCGATAATAAATAAATATATAAGGACAAATTACACAGATTGAACTATCAAATACAAATATATACTATGACTAGATCAAAGATCGTAATCAACATCATAATTATATAATATGATGACTTTATAAGATCGGCGTATCTACCGTACGTAAAATTTTGAAAATTATATAATAAAAATGTTATAGTTTTACAGCACATTCGTTTTGTTCAGTTCAAAGGTTAGCTGAAGAAAATTTATCATTTGGAACAAGTCCGCCTTTGCGCACATCTAAATTTGAATAACTAAGTATTCATATAACTTCTGATTTTTCTGTAAATGGCGGTTCATATAATCTATCTGTCATTTTAATACTCACTCGACTTAAGTTCAAGTGCTTCTTAACTTGTGAAAACGGTACGAATGTCACTTTATCAGGCTTAGCATTTTGGACAACCACTTGGTACGCTTCTACATCCATGTGGGCATTGAACTCTGCTTCATTATTTTCTTCGTCTGCAAATTAATTAATGACATAATTATTGTCAAATACCGTTACTATTTTTCCGTTATAATTAATAGGTATAATGTAAATTTTGTTTTTTCGACTTCACGTGTGAGATTTTTTTTTAATTTTTTAGAACAAATAACACAGATTCAGCTAGCCCCAAAGTAAGTTCGAGACTTGTGTGACTTGGTGACTTGGGATACTAACTCAACGATACTATATTTCATAACAAATACATATATAGATAAACATCCAAGACCCGGGCCAATCAGAAAAATATCATTTTCCATCATGACCCGACCGGGGATCGAACCCGAGACCTCTCGGTTCAGAGGACTTTACCACTGCGCCACCAAGGTCGTCAATTGATGGGTATCAACGGTAACGAGATGGGTATCACTTATTGATCTTAAAATTTGTAGTCCAAATCCTGACATATTTTGTGGTCACTCGAATCATTATAATAAAAATTAGAACTCAACCTGATTATGCATTTTTCAGCTAGTTCATGATATGACCTGTTCTCGTTGTTAAATGGCGTTAATACGTAAAGAAAAAAAAGCAAATGTATCAGAAATGACTACTTTATACCACAGTAATGGGAACGTTGCCAGATTATAGTTTTCTTTGTCAGATCAAATTATAGTTGTCCTAAGAATGAAATGAAAAATCCAACAATTCATGAATAGTAGATCTATCCCATTATCTTTCAAAAACCTAGAGCAGTCCACTGTTGGCCTCTTTCTCTCATGCGCGATTACTATTCGCGATTTTTTGGTTTTCAGCTTCCAGTCGTATCTTAAGTTAACTAATGTCAGCCTATTGAATAAGTAAATGAGTTAGTGGTGGTTAAAAATATGGGCTTTAAAATTAAATGGACTTGATTTTAAGAAGATATTATTACCGCGAATAAATCCAGCTCCAATGTATAAATGTCCTATCCTGTCTATAAATCCTGGATCTAGTTTCATCGCAAGTGCTACATTTGTCAGGGTTCCAATCGTGATCACTGACAATTCATCTGGAATAATAATAAAAGAGATTTATTACAGACATAATAACAAAGATAAAATTATAACTAAAAGTGAATGACCGGGCTTGATAAACTTTTAGCTAAGCAACCAATAAGTACACAAATATATTGATGTTCTTTATTATGAATTCTCCATTTGAAGCGTTCTTTAAAAATTGAAAAAAAAATGGGGCAAAGGATAAAAATCTCACTTGATTGAACTAAAGCAATGTATCTTTAATCTTAACCATCACAAACTTATTAACATAAACTAATGATGAAATTCACCTTTGTGTATTTCTGATAGTTTCACTAAAGCATTCACAGCATTTTCCGTTTGAGCTGGAACGAGATCTGTAAGTTCTTCACCTATATCTCCCAAACCGTCATGGCCATAATAGAAACCTACTTTTGGTGTCTTCACAAGAGAACTTTTCGAACCACGATATATTGGTACCTGAAAATTGACATCAATATCACGATTATTAACCACCTATTGTTAACTTTTTAGTACCTATTAGTTCAATTTAAGTTAAGTTTTGCAATAAAGTTTAAATAAATAAATAAACTTACAGATTTCACTCCTGTGAGTGAAACTGTAGAAACGATTTTAAGGAGTCCCTAGATGAAGGGAAGTTTAATTAAATAATGTTTAGATGAATGCTCCCTTCAAATTTAGTTAAATTTGCTGACAATGAATAAGTTAAAATTGCAGAGGCTATCGTGGTTTGGGCATGTAATTCTTTAGCACAAACTTGATTATAATTTAAAAAAAGATATTTTAATTATGAAATATAACTTACGTCTTGCCTTTTAGCCACCTTCAGTATCCTCTGGTTGTTTATAAACACCTTATCTTCGTCTGTGTTGCCGTTTCCTGTAGTCAGTGCTATCAATTTCGGTCTGAAAATTAGGTACAAAAAGATTATATTTTAGGTTATTTATATTCGTAAAACTTCTGTGGTGACTTTTCCAAATAATCATGGAGCTGTCTATAGTAGGCTCCGTTAGGTCGTTCATACTTGTCTGGCAGCGGAGGAAAAACATAAAATATACTTTTCCACTCCTGCATTTCAAAGGCAATGAAAGGAAAGAGTTATAAACTGGAGATTATTCTCATAGGCGATAGGCTAACAAATGAACACTTGATAATATTTCTAGCTGCCCTTCCCGGCTTCGCTCGGGTAAAACATGAACTTTCCTCAGGAATCACATCGTGACAACCGTATAAAATACTTTTGGTTATTTTTTAATAATCGCAAACAGACAGGCGTGATAGGAGGACTTCTTTTTTATGTAAGGATAAGGAGTATTTAAATTCATGCAATTTCCACGCTAGTCTGGTAGCAAAATATAAACATAGAAACTGGGCCAAAAGTTTGTTATTCCGCGCAGACTGCAAAGGATTAAACTGTAGATTAGTCTCATATATACACGTTAGGTTAGTAAATTAAAATTATTTTATTCTCAATAAACCCGCCATACACATTAATGTACCCTTTCGTGTTCGCAACTTGGCTCTATCTACACCGTAAAGACGTGATATACTATAATTTTATTAATTCCTTTTCTGAAAAACAATGTGCATTCGTTGAAAAACAATATGCATTCGTTGATGATTTATAAATTAATTGGACGTCATATAAGATTTTACGACACTTGAAATTAGTAACTCTAGTTACACTAGAAGTAATATCCTTAATTACCTAAGTATAAAATAAATAAGGAAATGAGTCGGACAAAATTAGGCAATAAATTTTAATGGTTTCTGGTACTTACCCATTGTAGTGTTTTTCATACAACAAAGCCAGAAATATCGCCATCGCATCATCACCTCCCGCGTCATTGTCTATGATTATTTTGTGTGTTTTCTCCATAACTCTGAAAATAACATCACTATTTTTAGATCATAACAATAGACCGACATAATGGTACTATTTAAAAAGTAATTCTTTAAATGGTGTGCAATTATTATTAATCACTACCAAACAACGGTCGCTTTCACAGTTTCCAGTTACACAATTTCGTCCCTTTTCACGATTTTCCTCTTATGAGTTGCAGGAAACGGGTTTTTTACGATACACACGTTATTAGCTATATTACTGGCTATAATTTATCTGTGAGATTAAAGTACGATATTTTATCAGATAGTGGTGGAACAAGCCTTTAATATTTGTTTCGTATTTATTTTCAATTTAACAGCAAGCGGCCTGTAGTTAAATCACAGTTGAATGTTGAAGATTTTGAGGTTTATTTTTTAATTCCACTCCGAGCCTCGTAGTATCACACCCGCATATGTAATCAAACGCTCACATAAGAGCGACTGATAAAACTTTTGAATAAAATTATTTGCAAAACATTTATCAGAAATATTGTAACTCACAGAAATAGTTTTTTCGTGTACGCTGACTTTAGAGTTCACTCTTTGAAACAAAGACAGAACATCGACCGACACACACATTTAATTTAATATCTATAAATACTCACTCAGATCTCCCCAAACATAGACACATGAAAAATAATATTAAAACAAACATACTGTTGTGTTGACTCACAGCCGGCTTGAGATACAACTAGATCTAAACAATGTGCACATGTGAGATACGAATGTCAAACTACACACACTATAGATTTATATCAGCTAGATACCGCATGCCGTGTGACCGTGGTGACACAAAGTTGAAACGAGTGTTCTTGAGAATGGTATTTTACGCTACAATGCAGCATTAAAATACAATAAAAATTCGTACGTTTTATTTCGACATACAACGATGACTGATTAATATTAATGACACAGTCACACAAAGACAAAAAAATTAAAGTAATGTTACCCTGAATAACACACAAAGTCATCAGATCACACTATAAAAGACCAAAGTTTGTGGTGTTCTGTCCCTTTTCTTCACATATTTCTCTTCCTTATCCCGTAGAAAATATTATAACTGACTTTATATTTTCCTCGCGCATTGATACAGCTATCTGTGTTGAGATTAGCTTACTATTGCCTATTGTTGCTTTTCATTAATATGACACTAGTTATTAGAAAAATCGTTAAATCGTTCCGTTTTGTAGAAAAATATTGAAAAAGAAGAAACACATACCAAGTTTTATTATGTATCAATAATATGATGTGGTATCTAGTCTCATGAAAGTATTTATAACTCTAGACTACCCACGATAACGACCTATTTTAGATACAGATAGGATCACTCTATTCTCATCTCACTTTTTAAAAATTAACTGTCCATTGTGGACGAGGTATGTCATTTATTTCTGTCCCACAATACTACGTTTTCTTTATTCTGGAGAACTTACAGTAATTACTCTCCTTTAGGTATGGATTTAGTAAGTATTTCGTACACGGAGTACCTACTAATTCCATGCCTTTAGGCGACTTGAATAAAGTCTGACAGTGACACAGAATCTACCCGTTTTTTTCCATAGATTTTAAAAGGGCTCCGCGCGCGGGTCTAGCTCGTACTGTTTTCTCACCTCCTTCACTTCACAGAACATTCCTGACTTCACACTAGCACTTTATGATTTTTTAAATCACATTATACACTTTTCACGTATTTTGTAAATAAATACTGTATTTAATTAGAAAATTTAAACCGAAAACGCGTCTGTTATCGTCTAATATTGAACTAAACACTATTTAGTGAATATCAAATAGTATATAGTTTCGTTGTTTATAGAGATACTACTAATAACTTACTGTATACTGCTAACAGTACAGACTTTTAATGCCGGTCACACACGGACAGATTCCGAACGAACGAATGTTGCTTAGTTTATATGTGAGCATTTATTTATCATAAGGAAAAACCAGCAACGCCAAAACCACCAAGGTTTGGCGAACTCTTTGCCAGTGTATATCATAAACTACTGCGACATGAAAAACACTGTTTATCCCGTGAAAATATTTACATCGTTACCTAAATAATCAAACTTGACTATTATTTTCCTTTAAAAAGAAGCTAAAAAAAAAGTACAGCCAATAAATAGAACATAAAAATCAAATATATTATGCCGGCTCCACACTGTCCTCGAACAGTTTGCCAAACTTTGGCGGATTCGCTATACATTGGTGGGTATTTCATTGCAGTAAATAAAATAACTATACAATGTACACGCATTCGCGTAAAAAATTTCACTTTTTCACGGCAAGGGTAACTTTATTTCACATGAATCTTCATTATGAGACCCTTAATTTTTTTGTTTTCATTTTACCCAAATTATTGATAGCAACTAATTATATTAAATATATGATTCTGGTACTAATTGATCTACAAATAATAGAAATACAGATAAGCTATAGTACTATCATGTTGATAAGACTTTCTGTAACATGACACGTGTGAAAGAGCAGAGGTTAAAATGTCAGATTCGTTACGTATTGTTACTTGGTTAAATAATTACACGTACCTTTGTCTTGTCTTTCTATTTATTCATAGTCGTATTCCATGGCTGAGTGCCGTGGTCATTACGTGGAATGAAACACATAACGACTTGGCACTATTAATTTTGTGGTTTGCCATAACGTTGTCCATTTCACACAAAAGTTGATAATTAGCCAGAGTACAAGTTTTCTTAAGGTATTTCACTTCACCGGAAACTAGTGGTGGTCGATGAAAACTACTATACATAAGTCAGTACTATACAAACTCATGTGACACGTGTAGGATTCAAACCTGGTACCTACGTCTTAACCATTAGACCGCCGATGCTGATACCGCCAAAGTTTGGCAAACTGTTCGCCCAATGTGTATTATATAGATATCGGCATTAAATTTCAGAGACATCTCTTTTTAGCTAATAAAACTAATTTTGGGTTGTAGAAATGTTTTGTTTAATACCACATGAGATAAGGTTCTCAGTGAATTTAACAGATGGCGTTGCTTCATATTATATATGTACCTAAGCGCTTAGTTTATGAGTTTGGAATAATTTTAATCTTCAAAAATTTGCTAAGGTGCGTATCAGATTTTTTGCATTCAAGTCTATGTTGTGGCTAATCTATCTAGAAATAAATAGTCAATCAGTGTGCAGAATCCCTCACATTGTTTCCACACAGAGTTTAGAAAGTATACATTGCTGGTTTTTCATTGCGATAAATAAAAGCTCTCATACAAATTACGCAATGTTCACGCATTCGCGTCGGCATGTGTCCGAGTTCGGCGACAATGTGGAGCTGGCGTTAGATTCTATATGAACTCGTGGACTTTACTCAATAAAGAGATTTATTGATTGATCTTCAGGGCTCTAAAAATGTGCCGTAAAAAATAAAAAAATATTTATGGCGGCCATAAAATAGAGGCTCGATTTCGTTTATGATTGCGGATGGTTTTATAGCTTGATTTTTGCCGCCAAAACACATTTGGTGTGTGTGAAATGTCATGTTAAACTATGATTCTGTGTTATGTCCGTGTTATAATTACCTGCTTTAACCCTGTTAATTATAAATAAAAAACTTAAAGCATACTTTAAGCTAAAGTATATTTTGTCTGTTTTTGATAATAATCAAATATTATAAAGTACGATGGTGACAAAACGTAATATAAATCTTTTCTTATTAATAGCAGGGTACGAAACTTATTGGCAATAAAAAAGCATTCAAAAACTCATTTAATATTTAGGTACTAAAAATGCTTTTATGTAGCAATTCTTTTATTTTATTTGATCTTAATTGTTCTCATTACCATTAAGTAGATACATTATTTAATTCCAATTGGAATGGGTTGGCTTTCGAAAGCCGTTCGGTGCTGTAACCCGTTCAATTTGCTTTGGTAAGCGCTGTATCAACGACTACAAAACCCTTTCTTTGAGGTAAGTCGTACGAAGGGGTTACCCGTTCAGATAGCAGGCTAATTTATGCTTCAAGCTCAGGCCATACGGTCTTAATTACAATAAATTGCAATGCACAACAAATACCTACTAAGCGCGTGCGGTACAGCGGTGTGTTATTATTTACACGATTCAATGTGTCGTTTCGTATCTTTTAGGCTCTTCACACACGGAGCTACGCAAATTTGCACAGTAACGGAGTGTAATGAAAACTACACCTCTCTATTTAGACAGGCATTTGCCTGCGGGGGCATTTAAGGGAAAAGTCAAACAGGGTAAGCGCTACAACGAACGGGTTACCCCTTCGAAAGAGTTAGCCATATCATATGGGAAATCCTTTGAAAGGGTTAGGCATCACCATATGGGATAGTCATTGGATTGGGTTAGCCATTGAACAGGTTACACAAGAATATGGGAAAGCTTTTCAAATTATTAAGCAAACGAACGGCTTGTCCGGTCCCTGATTTTAAGATATCTAGGTAAAACGATAATAATTATCCACACGTAACCCTTCCTCAGAAGTCACACTGTCTATTGGTGGAAACCATAGATATAAGAATAATATAGGTAGAAGCCATAAAAAATTCGTCTGGTAGTTTTTGAGTTTACGAATAAGAAACCTTTCTCCAATGCCAGATACCTTACTAGAACCTCCGTTCCCTAAATCGGACACCTTTTTCAGGGCAAAAAAGCTAAAATTGCAATTGACCAATAACGAAAAGGTCCTGCTTTTACGATAGGTCGTGCATGCCATGATCAGAGGGAGGTAAGCGAACACCTGAATAAAAATATATTTTTATAGCGTGTGACACACATCTACTAGCACATAATAAGGGCATAAAAGGAATTCAGTTTTCTTTTCGTTAAATAGGAGATATTACTCATGTTTACAGAATTATAAAATAAAGTTATGTTGGAAATCAACAGACGTGAAAGAAGAGTATCTACACTTGATTGATTATATTAATTTTTTTTTTGTTTTCTAAGGGTGAGTTGCACCGTTAATTTTGACCGTGGCGTAGGTACATTGAGTTTTTCTGCGCAGGTTAATGTCAATTGTTGGCTGGTGCAATCCACTCTGAAAAAGTGAAATTTGAATCATTCAAATGATATAAAATAATTCTAACTACGCTTTCCCCCTTTTTAATTTTTTTTTTACTGAAAATTGATGCTCCCAGGTTGCCACCTCCTCGAAGTTATTATTTAGTACCCGACTGTACATTGCTGATAAGTCGTTTGTAATTTAAAATTCCTGGCTCGAACCAAATAAATTACAGGCGTAGCTTGTCGAGCAATCTAAGAAAGAATTTGCCTTTAAAAAAGACCCTTTTTTAAATGAATTGCGACTTTCCTAGTGAAGATTGCGTATTTACGTATAAACTTCTCAGACGAATGATCGTTTTGAATCGCCAAATTGGAACTTGGGTAATTATTCTTTACTAGTTGTGTTCCGTGTGTTCATCCGCATTGATCAATACCGTTTGATTACGCGTCTGTATATTTACATGAACGTGAACACAAAAACTGTTAAAAGGATTTATGTACGGTTTTGAATAATAGTGTGATTTCTGAGGAAATGTTAGGTGTATATAATGTATTATGTTCTTATCTGAGCAAAGCCGGAACGGACCGCTAGTAAAGAATAAAAGTATGTTCATATTCATACTAATTTCTCACGTGTTTCTCAATGATGGATAAGAGGTGACGAAACGTTTAAATAAGACATCTGAAGAATATGACGAGTATATAAAAATAACCGGCCAAGTGCGTGTTCCACGCACAGTATAGGGTTCCGTAGTTTACTAACACCACCAATAACAAGTGCGAGTCGGATTCACTGGCCCAGAGTTTCGTACCATGCCACAAGTCGTTCGAAGTTTGTAATAGAATACCGTTGGTCAACTATTACTCGTAAACTTATAAAACCTACTCGTAAACTTATAAAAACTAATTTCGTTGTGTATGAGTACTAATGCCGTTCGTTGTGTCCCTCACGCTTGACTCCAATGAAAATTGGCACTTTAAAGCTTGATAATTTAGGAAAGGTTTAATATAACCAATAAAATGATCTTCCCTATAGTAAACATATAGGAAAGATACATCCCAACAAAGGTAGTTTAAATTTTGTTTTTTTTTTTTTTCAAGATTTTATGTAACCACTTTGTCGACGTGATTAATTTGTAACCCATACTAGTTAGGTAGGCTAGACTTTCTCTAGTCTAGACCGCGGATCGACAGATGGACAGACATTCATGGCGAAACTATAAGAATTTCTTGTCTGTAGGACTACGGAACTCGAAAAACACGTCCTTACTTACCTTTTTCATCCTGAATCATGATTGATACGTGAATTATCAAAGTGAGGGGGAGTGGTTACATTACATAGACCAATATAAAAGAAAAAGAATCCAACAGTACGGAGTCTTTTGAGTGTCTTTTGAGATTAAAACGTCCCAATTCGCTTTAATTTTATTCAAATGCTTGTAGAATGATTAAAGTTATGTGCCTGTTTAAAATTTAAATTAAATTTTGTAAAGATATAAATGTAAATTGAGAATTTAAATAAAACAATTTTAGAGTTAAAATAGAATTTTCAAAATTCTTTTCTGTTGGGCTGTTCCTCTCGAGGTTCCACGTTATCACTTGTGGGACCTTTATCTATCACTATTTCTCTCTTTTGGTCTCTGTTTCGTTCGGGGCTGTGACGCCACAAAGCCCTCAGCGCAAATTTTTGATCTTCAGCTTTGATTTTAAAACCGGCCGCCTACCTGACGTCTACTATCCTTGAGAACGTAATTGTTTCCTATCAGCTGTCAAGGTTATGTATATCTTAATCGCCTAAAAGAGGATGTATGGTTGTATGCTAGGGCGGAACCACACGCCATCCTTATCTATTTTGATTATAGCTTTGATAATATCAAATTTTCTTGGTTATACCTATGTTTTTGAGCAGGATTTTTGTTACAGCTATCAGATTAAAAAAAGCAACTTTGTGCTTATTCAATGCTAACATTTGTATTCAGCTCAGTTGTCGACACAAAGCCGTCAAAACAAATGTTTATTTGAGCAACACCTTACTATCCTAAACTGTCAAATGAACACCCTGTTTATTTTTGCTATTCGACCTAAATCAACATTTTGACTTACGGAAGGTAAAATGGTGGCAACGTGTTGTAGCCAGTTAGTGATTGATTCTAGTAAGTTAAGGATAAAACTAAAGCAATTAATAAATAAACCAAAAGTACAATTATTATTATTATGGCCTGTATATACAGACCACCTTTAATATAGATAAATTATAAATAGAAACAGAAGTATTGATTTTTATTACGCATAGTTAACGCGTAGTTAATGCGTAGTTAACGCATAAGAACATTGTTCTTCTATTTGAGTGTGTTCATTGCTTGTGTCATATATTATTCAAGTCGTTATATGAGAATTATAAAACAATTTCTTTTAATCTTTGGAAATAAACATTTTTCGAAAATGCTCGCATTTTTTGCGAAATTGGGCAATCTAGAAGACCGTCTGGGAGTGACTAAATATGACCAGCACGGCTTGCATTCTTCTACACGAAAAGCATTGTTGACTGGCAGAATACTAGGGTTGTTACCTTTATGTGGACTTAGCAATTCTGATAGCAGCCAACTGAGGTAAGATTTTTATTACTAAGTATATAAGTATTTTTTAACAGGCGCTAAATATCGATTCGTCACTTTATTCTTGGTCTACTTTTGAAATAGGCAATAGTACAGACAACATTTTCGCCAAACTATAACATGGCTGCTTTTTGTCTCCATTTATGTGGCGCCATTCTGTACACGTGTCTAATTCAGTCCAATTTGAGTTTAAAGTAAAAGGAAAATATAATGGCAAAGACGAATTTATCCCACGAAGGGAGAGGAGGGACGAGAAAAGGAAAAACCTACACAAAATAGAATGTAGAAGCTGTGCGAACAGTAAATTTAATAAAAAAATAAAAAATCGGAACAAAACATTTTTACTGCGATTTGATGATATTGAAAATATATTGGCAGAGGAAGGTGCTACATTATACGTTACGATGATAATAATATGCTTGCTAGTGGTGTGACATGTCAGGATGCCGATAACGCGCGAAGTACAGGAGAAGACGTAGTATACCTGAAGAGAAGACGTAGTAGACCCTGTTCTGTGTCGGTAAAAGCAACTGGGAAAACAGAAATAAGAGACAGTACATAGTTATGTAGGATTTTACTAGAGGTAGACTTTGGTACAAAGGTCGTCTGCATGGGTACCTCACTCTCATATATTTCGACCGCCAAACAGCAGTACAGCAGTGCTTGCATTGTGGTGATCCTGTTTAAAGGGCAGTGTAATTACAGGGTACTGTGACAAAAGATCCTAGGCGACAAAGTAGGCAACGCGCGTGTGGCTCCCCTAGTGTTGCAGGCGTTGATACACTATAGTAGGTAGCGTAAAAAAGATTCTTAATAATCATCGTCATCATCAACATCTGCAGTCTTCCGTGACCCACTGGATAGCCTATTTCCGTCTACGCCAACCATCTCTGTCTTGGTCCATCATTGTCCAGTTGTTACCAGCAATTTCCTTTCAAATTCAAATTCAAATCATTTATTCAGAAATTAGACCTTCACAGGAACTTTTTCTCGTCAATTTTTATATTTATAGTTATTTCTCACAAGCTACAAACTACTGGCATTTCGGAACGACCACTGCTGAGAAGAAATGCCGAAAGAAACTCATTTGAACAGTGTTGGTCCCTATCATGCCAGATCGGCTTAACATTATTGTTTCTTACAATGTATTTTTTTTCTAATAATATATAAAAGTACATAATGTACACCTTTACACCGTCGACCCATCTAGCTGCCGTATGCCCTTATTAATAATTAAAATAAATTATTTTCAGATTCACTCTACTTTCACCGTACACTATTCTATATGTCGCAAGTTTAGCCGGTCAAATTATAATGTGTTTTACTAGTATATATTGGCTCATGAAAAATAAAGCCACTTTGACTAATGTCAGTGAGTATCAGAGTTTTTTATGTAAATTTAATTTTCGGACAAGCTTTTATAGATATCGGTTCGAGGAAATAGGCGTTTGAAGCCTCCTTAGCCACCTTTGGGATACGAATTCAATAAAAAAAATAATATAATTTCAAAGCAAATTTACTTAGTTAATCATTCTCGGAAACTGTTTAAAATTCACTTTTTTGTTATGAATCATAAAGATTTATATATTTTTTTATAATTTGTATGTAAATTATGTATTGCAATCAGGGTCACCTGGATTTGGATTTATATTAAGTAAATATTATATTATTTAGATTAAGTTTTTTTTTTGTTTTTATATGCTATGAGATCTATTTATAAATTAATGCAACATATTTTTTCCAGCAAACTCCCTCTTTTACAGTCTAAGTTTAATTTCAATATTGATATTAACAAATATTGGCCGTACCTGGCCCAAGCTGATGGCCAAGGTGGAAGAGATTGAGAAAACTCTGCCACCGTTCAAGAGAAATATACCGTTTTTCTGTAACATCACCATGAGTTTGATGCTTATTTCTGGTTTAAGTAAGTAGACATACTAATATTGTAAAACGTTTTGTACTTTTTTGTAATGAAAAACTCATAATCTTCTCAACCGATTTTGATGATATTTGAATTGCACAGAGATTCAGAACGACGTACAGAAGTAACAATGGCTTCTATTTATGGTGTAGTTCGAGCGAAGCAGGGCGGGCCGCTAGTTTAATATATTTCAACTGTATATTTTTTAAACTAAACCGTATGCTCACTGTGTAGCGTCCAACTAGTAATCGAATATTAAGTTGACCAAAAGCAGTAAAAAGAAAAAACATAAATGCATTAACATAACGAAATACGATGATCAAAATGTCACTTTAATTGATCAATGGATTGTTTATAGTAACACTAGCTGCGCCCTGGGGCTTTGCTCCCGTGGCGAATTCGGGAGAAAAAGTACCCTATGTGTTATTCCAGGTTATATTCTACCCGTGTACTAAATATTCATAATAATAAAATAAAACATAACAAAATTCATAAATTAATAAATAAATTTCATAACAATCGGTCCTGTAGATTTTGAGTGAAAGAGTAACAAACATACACACATCCATCTTCACAAACTTTCGCATTTATAATATTAGTAGGATTTAGTATGTTTTTGTTTTCATTCAAGCCTATAATTAAAACGCTTTTGGACTCCAACATTTGTGACGTTACCTATGCCTACTGTAATACAAGCCCCATATATTTTTTGTTTTTGACACATTGTCCAGGTTTTATGTACACTGGCCACTGATAAAAGAATAAATAAAAATGTGTTCTTAGTTTAAATATATTTTCACACATTGACAGATGAGATTGCCGCCGATGGTTTTTAACATGTAAAATTACGATTTGTGATTTTTAAAGTTCAATATAACTATTTTCATTACCACTACATGCTAGATTTAATTATCAGACCAACTATTTGAATACACATGGAAGAAATATTTTAAGAAATCACGCCAGAAACAAATGTATCATAAAAGTATTTTGTTTTTCAGTTGAACATATTCTATCTGTAATATATGGATATACAGTAGCTAAGTCATGTCAGTCGACAAATGTCACTGAGATGTTTTTCCACTTCGACAAACCCTGGATCTTCAACTATACGAATTATACATTGTGGAAAGGAGTTTTAGTAGAAGTGAGTGATATGTAAAACTTTCTATTATATTTTTATAATAATAATTCTTTATTTGTCAGTTCGTAAAATAAATTCTTAACCTATGTTAGTAAGCAATTTAAAACGAATTGAGCCACTGACTTATATTTTTCACGAGACTTTTTTTTCACACTAGCACCTTTTAAATTGATGTGTGTCATATGTTGAAGTTATTAGATTTTGTCTAATCTGTTCTTAAAACTGTTGACTGAAGGTGTAGTGACGACATTCTCATTGAGTTTGTACAAATCTCCAAAATTTTAAAGTTTTTATTTGCGAGTAATATTTTTTTGTCCATGAAATGTGTGGCATTTGTGTATTTGTAGATATTCAACATGCAAGCAACCTTCACGTGGACGTATAATGATATCCTTATTATGGTCATCAGCATCTACTTGGCTGAACACTTTGTGATGCATAACGAACTGTTGAAAATAGCTTCAAAACAGGTAACGTCTTAATGTTGATAAATTGAATATTGCCATTGTTCGTATATAGTTATTTATTTTGTAACATTGACTTAAGTGAGAGAAGATGTGTGAAAAGTTTACATAGCAACAAAATTAGCGAAGGAGAAAGTATATCCTAGGCTCCAATGTTTGACGGGTAAGTAATGATGAGATAACGTGGCTGGTGGAACAGTGAAGAAGAGAGATTTAGTTCTACATATTTTATAGAAGCTTGGTTCAACATAATTTTTCATAGTGCAAGTCATTTGCAGTCGTCCTGACAATATTTCACATGAAAATAGTTTTGATCGCCGCGCGCGGGGCTTTTTCTAAATCTGTTTGGTTAGACTAAATTTTTTAGAATCCTATCATTTTTTTTTCAGGAGCATTTTTCATGTGATGAATTCCGCATCCAGTACCTTCAGATAGTGCGATTGGTGAAGCTGATAAATAATCAAGTCGGAATTTATATCCTGGCGTGCTTCGGCAGTAATCTTTACTGGATTTGCACGCAACTATTTTACAGTTTGAAGTAAGTTTAACGTTTGCTGTTAAATGAAATGAAATATGTTGGGTCGCAATGTAAATAGCTTTTTGGGAAACATCCTCGTTCAAGATAATTGCAAAAGCAATTTAGGTTATGAGAAATTTATGTCGAATTTCTTGATTACGGTTTTTTGGCAGGTCGTCCTCAAATTACAATGGGTTCTACAAGTCAATTTTGACGTTAACTTTAACTTGTGCAGAAAAAAGCAAGTGAGCTATTTGTCTAAACGTCAGCTGCACGCAAGTCTAGTTGACTGATGCACCTCACTTTAAGCTGTAGCTTAGAGTGAGGTGCGATTTGATGTATCACACATATCACAATTTGATGTATCACATTTTGAGATGGTTCATATTATCCGATCAATCGATCGATCTGTATATAAGCAATTTTAATCACACAGTAAAACTCAAATAAGGGAAAGCCCTTTTTAGAGTTTAACTGCTGACAATCTGAAGATTTTTCTCTTCGTATCAATAAGCCCACTTAACTCCTTAAAACTTCTTATGTTCTGATTTTCAGCAAGAACCAAACTGGACATTTCATAGCGTGTACTCCGAAAAATTTGGAAGTTCCGGAGTATAAGTAAGTGCAGAAGTTTTTATGCCCACGTTTTATTGGCATAATAACGTTCCGAACATATATAAAGATACAGGTGTAATTTCTTTCATACGTTTTGGCATCTTCCGAGGGAAAATATTTAACAATGACTATGAAAACTCGTAGACTAATTTTCAAATTGTGCATCAGATTCTCTCTCTTATTCTCTCTCAGATTCTCTCTCTCTCTCTCTCTCTTAGCGTTTCTTTTTTTTTCACTCACGGATCCCAGGACTCTTTGAAGAATGCCATCTTGTAATCTTTAGAGAAAACCAAGTCAAGGAATTATGCACATCCTACGAGCAGATCTATGTTGGATAAAGTTCCTTTTGAAGCGCATTTTACGCTCCACTAATACTAATACAAGTTGTAATGATGAACGGATCTTAGACGAATAGTTCTATGGTGCATAAAATGGCCGTTGGCGTAATGCCAATCAGTTCAGAACATAGCCTATTCAAACAGTGAAATATACACAAGGAGACAGTATGTTTTCACTTGTAAGTGATAAGTGACTAAAACACGCAGAAGCCTCTGATACCAATACCGAGCGGGATTTGGACATAATAATGTCGAATAAACTCATCTATATTGTCAATAGTAGTGCCGGCCGCTATAACCAATACCTATATCGATCGCCATCACTACAGACGGTTCCGATGTAGCGACCTGTGCCGTACCGGTACCCAATATGGCGGCCGGCGCCGGCGTTAGATATAGGAGCCGGCGCCGGTTAAGGAGACACTTCTAAAACTTACGCGTTCATTGAATTACTAATTGATGTTTTTTTCAGGTCCGTATATAGCATTGAACATATAGTTTACTTCACGTATTCGTTCTCATTTCTGATGGCTCGCACCCTACTCGTCCTAATGCTGGCTGCCAGGGTGCACTCAACTTCAATAGTTCCACTTAGCTTTTTGTATGAAATACCTACTGACAAGTTTAATGTGGAGGTGAGTGAGGATCACTTCATATCCTAAAGTAGATATCGTACGAGGCGACTAAGGTACACATAGCCTAGGCAGCTGACAATCAACATTCTCAAGATTAACGGCAAACAGAAGGCCAGGGCTCAGGCTTCGTGACATCACAACGGAGCATACCTAGAATATTATTATATTAGTACTAGTAATAATTAATGATCATCACCATTTATATCTTTATTGATTAATTTAAAATACATCCTATCATATAATTCTAACATGGATGGAAATTTTAAATTTTCATTTTCGGGTCTTGGATGTTTATCTATATATGTATTTGTTATAAAATATAGTATCGTTGAGTTAGTATCCCATAACACACGCCTCGAACTTACTCCGGGGCTAGCTCAATCTGTGTGATTCGTCCTAATATATTTATTTATTTATTTATATATAACTAGCTAGCTAGGAGGCTAACACGACTATTATCAGGAACGACATCGTATCGACAACATCAAAATGACGTCAAACTTTATAGTAAATTATGTAGATAGAGATACAGTTACGTTTTTTCATTAGCATTTTCATGTCCACCTCTGCCCAACAAAAAAATATGACTATCAGCCGGGATGTACAATAAAAAAATGTTCTCTTTTTTCAGATAGAAAGATACATATCCCATATTAACAATATAAAGGTTGCTCTGACAGGACTTGATTTCTTCTACGTAACACGTACAATGATTTTGACTGTGAGTACCATTCATTGATTTGGTTGATTTATTAGGAATTCATTAATGTAATCAGAAAGAAAAAAGAAAAAATGTTTATTTGCCATAAATTACAAAACATTTACATTTAATTAAGTACGCAACACATATCAAATAGATTAATGAATATATAGATATTAATAGATAAATCAAATGAATTAGGTACTTAGTCAAAATCTCTTATTTTTCTTCTTACTGTTACAGTTACAGCAGGCCAGAATATAGGTTAATATCCGTGTGTTCCGCTTTCACAGCTAGATTTTGATGAAATTTGACATTCATGTAACTACATGAATATCAAATTTCATCAAAATCTATGATCTATATTCTATAATCATATATAATCTGTAATATATAATCTAAAAATCTTTAACTAAAGATAAGCTACATTTTTTCAAAATGAACCCCCAAACGTCTGTAATGGGGGGTGAAAATATTTATGACAATCGTGTCTGTTCCGCTTTCGCAGATAACAATTTAAAATTTTGTACTTTCTTATAATAACTTTTTTTTTCAGCTTCTAAGGACGATCGTTACTTACGAACTGGTCTTACTGCAATTCAACAAATAAATTATCACAATTATATTCTACCAGCTGCCTCTCTTCAACGGAAATCGTAAAAGTCAATCAAGGGCTGTTTATAAGAAATATATTAGCAACCTGTCACTATTATATCTAATAAATAAATAAAGAATTAGGACAAATCACATTGATTGAGCTATCCCCAAGGTACGTAAGCTAGAGACTTGTGTTATGGGATACTAACTTACCGATACTATATTTTATAACAAATATATAGATAAACATCCAAGACCCGGGCCAATCAGAAAAAGATCTTTTTCCCTCATGACCCGACCGGGGATCGAACCCGGGACCTCTCGGTTCAGAGGCAAGCACTTTACCGCTGCACCAATTCCAAAGCACGCTATATTAAAAACATGGCCCTTGAGTTAGGAGACTTATGTCTGTATACTCTGTAAAGGAAACGGCGTGATAAGAAAAAAAATTAAAATACTTATACTTAGGCTTACATTGTGGTAATAACATAGTGGCTGAAGTCTCCTTTTAAGCATACAATACCTGTGTTAAGAAACTCCGTTCTTTCACGGGTACATTAAGTTTATAGGTAATTAAACTAGATTAAAAATATGAATATTCTAAACTATTATTGCACTGATCATGTTATGAATACAGTATGATTAAAATAAACTGTAATTCGTGTTCTGCGAAGCTACTATTTGAAATATTAGAAAATATTTAGCTTTTGTCTTGAGAATTCTGTTTTACATATATTTACAAGACAAGCACCTCTTATTCGGCACGATTAGGGTCAAAGTTCCGTGCAATGTATCACTAGTTATAATAATATATTGGTATAATCCTGTTTTCTTTCTTTCTCATGTCTCGCTCGTCGAACAAAATCCTGAACACTAATGATGTTTGAACTTATTAACTAAACTATTTGGCGCCACGATTAACTTGTAATACATTGAATTTGAAAATTATGAAGTTGAAAATTAATGTCGACATCATGGAATTAGTAAGTACTACGTACAACTTAGTAATTCCATGGCCGACATACAGAAACGGAGTTGAAAAACGAAATGGTGTCCACTTTTTGTGATTTGTCTGCGCGACTGTCTGTAAAGCCAGTGTCAGCTTTACAATCCCAATTCAAAAGAGAGCTATCTGAAATGTAATCTTTCACAAATGGCTTTTGCAGAAATTTTTATTGGTATTTTTGTTATTTGTACAGCACACGCATATCCGAAACTATAGTAGACCGATTTAGAAGATTGAAATGAAATTTCATTATTCTCGAAGAGACACATGACATTTTTTATTTTTGTGGTAAATTAAATTCGAGACATTACTACTAAATGCTACCCAGTCTAAAACAATTATTTTGCAATAAAGGATTTCTTTGTTATTTAAAACTTGTTATAAATATAGATCTTTTGAAAGCGACATACTCCAATTATTCACGACATCATTACAAAGTTTAATAAGGTAAGAAATTGAGGAGAAAATCCACCTTAATTGGACATTTTCTTCGAATCACCAGTTTCTGAGAAATCGTTAATTGATAAGGCAAATTCCAAACATGGTAAGTACATAATTGTGATTCGGGTTATCCTGTTCTCTACACTTCGCGTGTTCCCGGTTATATTCTGAGGCCGCGAAGTTCGGGGTCAGTGTAAAAAAAATATGAAGGGTTTCGAAAGATGTTCACAAAAATGTATAAAATGTGTACTATCATTATCGCACTTTACATGAAATAGGTACCTACATCATTAAATATATTAGGACAAATTACACATAGAGTACCAAAGTTAGAGACTTGTGTTGTGCGATACTAAGTCAACGGTATTATATTTTATAACAAATACATATATGTATAGATAAACATACGAGACCCGGGCCAATCAGAAAATGATCATTTTCCATCATGACCCGACCAGGTATCGGCCTCTCGGTTCAGAGGTAAGTACTTTACCACTGCGCCATGTATGAATAACCGAAAGTAAACTGTATAGAAGACAGCGGCAGGAGTGATATTTAACTTTTTGTAAAATTGAGTTGTTTCCACTCAACCAAAAAAAAGAGTGTTATACAGAATTGATGTGTGTATTTTACATTTCATAATATTTCATGTAGTGATAACATCATTAAGGTGTTGGAGTCGTCGAAGTTATATTAAGTACAGTTGTTGGCGCCACGGTTGCATCTGGTGAATTAAATTGGAACATCACTAGTTCATACGTCACTATTGTGCCGGCTACCTGAAAATATATAAGTATATGATCAATTATTAGTCCTTTATGATTCGCCTAAATTAATAAAGTCTAATCTCGAAATGCTGAGCAGAAAATGCTGGTAGGATTACTCTCTCACTCTCTCATCTGAATGCGTAGTGCGACTGTTCTATTTACATTTCACTATTGAGTAAGACGCGCAGTAAGACATAGCTAACCAGTCACAGTGTGTCATTGTGACGCAACGACAACCACACCGCAATGTGATTGGTTCGCTGCGTCTTACTTCGATTCGATAGTAAGAAGTGAAATGCAAACGCGCACTTCGCTCTATGGTTACATTAGGCTCTGTAACGCCACAAAACTCAGGGTTCTCGTGAAAACTTGAATTTTTAATGATTTGGTTATGATTTTACAAATGGCCGCCGGCGTATTGTCTACACTCTTTGAAAATGCTACTGTAAATCCAATATGTTTCAAAATTTCATACGAAATTCGAAAACTAGGTCATTTTATTGTTGAAGATTGTATACAAGTACTTACAGTCAAAAGCAAACCCCTGGTAACATTAAAGAATTGTAAACCGCTCAATGCAACAGTATCTCCATTCACTTGGTCCAGAAATCTTTGCACCTTTAAAAATAAAACTTCCATTATTTTGTTTGGGTAAATATTCATGTGTGACATTGAATTGTCACTGGTTGTGGTATGTCATCAGTGTGCGTAGTGCGTCTTTGTATTCATCTCACCATCGAGTCGATTCGCAATGAGATGCAGCTAACCAATACTAGTGTACCATTGTGACGCAACGACAACCACACCGCAATGCGATTGGTTCACTGCGTTTCATGTCGAATGGATTCGATTGTGAGATATGAGTAGCAAAGTCGCACCACTCACCATGCACACTGACCTATCTAGCAATTGTTTTGAATAAGTATAAGCATTTCAAATACCTAATTTGAAACTATCTGACATTTTTATGCATATAAATTATCTCAGATCCATGCCCCATTGCTCAGTTGTAGCACCGTTAATTTTCAAACTTCATACATTTTCTAAGTCGTTCTCCGTTGATCCGACAACGGACGTCTAATGTAACGGAGGACGACGGAGCAATGAGACATGGCATCTAATAGAGTAACCACCGACACTCAATAACCAGTTCATAGACCAACCCCATAATGAACTTGAAGCGACATGTCGTAATGAACTCGAAGCTGTCGTAAGATAAATAGGTACCTTAGACACGAGGTTCACCTCAATCTGATATATACCTCGACGCAGTAGACCGGTGAGGGTACATCATATAACACCGGCGCTGGCACAGTCGATGCGGAGTTCACTTGTGAAGCTATCAGCGACACGGCGACTGAGCGGCTGATCAGGTAAACTAGCGAAAACACGAAGTAGGACGCTGCTTCGTAACCTCCCAGTAATGTCGTTCTAGAATATTCAGATATCTGTTATGACAGCTTTATTAATGATTCCTTTTTGCTGCCTACTGAATATTAGTAAATTAATATACTTACCTTTTTGCTCTGCTACTACATTCACCAGTGCCTTTGATTCCATCTCTGAGGAAAAAACAAACATAATTTAGACAGCATCGTGAAATCGGTTACATAATTTTGTGCTAATTTAGTATTATCGACCACAGAGCATTTGACCATTAAGAACATCAAAACCATTTAAAATTGATGCTTGAGTAGTTTAAAAAAGAATAATTTATAACAGTGAGGTTATGTTGATTAGTTAAGTGTACCTACTCTCTGAAGAAAACCTATACGTTGTACATAACTAAATTGAACAAAAATAAGTTCGTCTCTTACTCCAGTGTATTGAACAGCTGTAAACATATGAAGAACAGATTATTTGCGAAGGATATGAAGACGATTCCGCTGATTACGTTATCCACACGTCTGACCAATTGCGTGGCTCGACAGTAATCCTCACGAGTTGACTTCCAGAATGATTCCGGTAAATACTGTAAATAACCAACCATATATGGATTACCTTAAAATATTGACAAGATAAGACTATGATCTTAGGCAATAAGTGATAGAAAACTGAATAATGAAATGTTTATTTTTAAATCTTTTTGAAGTCTCTCTAGAGGTCCGCGTGTTCCTGTTGAGTTTGGGCTGTGACGTCGCGAATCAAGCTTAGTGGGATAGTAAAATTTCGATAAGAAGGGTGAGTTGTACCATTCATTCAACTTTGGGTGCAACAACCCTACGTAGGGTGAGCTGCTCAACTTTAACGTTGAATCTGACCAGCGCGCTGTTTAGAAAAAAATTTTGAGTTTTTCGGCGCAGGTTGAAGTTAACGTCAAATCAAAGTTGATTGGTACAACGCACTCTAAGCATGTGATATGTTACATTACCTTTCCTTGAGCTTCGAGAAGCTTCTCATTGATATGCTGTAGGCGCGAAGTGAGATAATAACTCATGCATATCACGAACAAATCTGAGAAATTCCATATAAACGTAGACTGAAAGTGGAGGAACTGAAAGACATTTAATTTTGAAACTGGTAGAAATTAAAAAAAAAGATTAAATTAAAAAAAGTTATCTTTACTTTCTCTATCT
The DNA here is from genome assembly GCF_027563975.2 of Plodia interpunctella. NCBI lineage: Eukaryota > Metazoa > Arthropoda > Insecta > Lepidoptera > Pyralidae > Plodia > Plodia interpunctella. The sequence goes on from NC_071298.1 coordinate 2,788,856, forward strand.
TTAGTTTTTATATCTGTGGTTCGCTTACCTGAGTAAATCCTGCCAAATATGGCGAATATGGAATAAAATTAAATACCCATGGGTAAAATTGTTTTACGAATCCTTCATAGAATGCCTTCTCTGGGTGGCATATCATGGTTTCTGCTACCGCTGATAAAAGTGATAGTATATGTTCAACTGTAAAATAAAATGAAAAAAAAGAATATATATTTTTTAGAACTACCTAAGAAAGCATGAATTATTAAAATATGTGAAAAACAAAATATATGCGTAGATAGTTAGACACCAGACAATCTTTCTCGTCTGAGCTATTTTCTCAGCCATTAAACGTCGGAGCCCAGGGACCGCCAAATGCTAATCGATCGTTTTTTTACGCCCGGTTACTTAAGTCATAGTCAACAGCACATCACTACCCAAATTCATTGCAAACTCACTGCTTTTACCTCGCCATTTAGAAGTTCTTGCAGGTTAACTTGATGTGCTGTTGACTGTACAAGAACGTCAAGAAATATAAATACATAGACAAGTATATATGTTTTATGATATGTTTCTCAGGCTATCCTGAGAAACAGGAGATCTAGCAGCAAAATAAAATTTAAAACCCGTGTTCATTATTACGTTTGTTGGTATAATTTTGTTTTATAATATTTCACTTGGTAAAAGTAAAGTAACCATTTAATTTTGAGTTAGTAGTGTGTTTTTAACTTTTGCTTTTTAAACACGTATCCGGAACTTACTGAGAACTTTTTATTTAATATACCTGATATTTTATATAGGTATTATGTAAGTATATTTTATATAACCTTTTTATTTTACGAGGGTACTTAAAAATGTCTTAAATAAAACTTGTTATTGATAATATCAGTTAATAACTCAGTTGGACACTTTTTACAAGCTTTCATTTAACTTACAATATACGTAATAGATTTGTTTAGATGTAATCTTGTAACACAATTTTGAAGCAGATATCTTCAACCGATTGAGCTGAAAATATTGTACAAACGTTTAGTTTGTATGACAATGCATACCCGTACAATTAAATTTGCATACCCTTCCACATTGTAAAAAAAGTTTTTGCAAATAAATAAATAAATAATCTTTCTCTTTGTAATGTACTATTATGATAAGCATGATCTGATGATGCACCCAGCAGCTCCCAATGACGGAACTCCTCAAAGATTTACTAAACGAGCATCAATGCACTAAGATATTTCTGAATGTTGTGTTAAAACATATTTAGCTTCAATTATGATCTTAGCTAACTTACTCAAAGCCAACAACAAAACGACAAGACAAGTGACGTTGCAACGCTTGGTCAAATTCTTGTCGTAAATCGGATCTAGTTGTTCGGCCCTGGCGATGTGCTGTACCATACTGGGCCAAGCTTTGGCCATGTGGAAAAACATCATCATTGTTATACAGGTGGTTCCGTAGAATATGATCGGTGCTGGAATTATAAGCATAGGTTTGTCAGGGGTTAATATTCCAATGTTGGAAAAATACGTACAAATTGTCAGTAAGTTGTGAGATTTTTTTAAACCTTGATAAAAGGATTATAATAAAAGAAAAGTTTAATTAGAAATATTATAAATTGTTTAAAATTTTTTTTTTCCTCGATCATAAACAGTGTAATTTTTTTTGCAGTCTTTTCAACTCTATTATTTCTCCTACAGCTTATATACCTGCCCTATCTACTCTAAAATAGTTAGGAAATATAATTATTACATTAATTTAACTCACTTGCTCCTTTCAGTGACGTCGCTGAACACGTGAGCCTGTAAATGCACATTACGGCGATAAACAGCTGCCCAAAGAACGACAGCAATGTGTAGAGGCATTTCCATGAGGTTCGAACAAATCTGAAACATTACACAAGTGAACCAATAAAAGAATAAAAATAAAAGTGAAACCGATCATTCGTACTCAATTAGGAAACATGGACGCTTACTGAGCAATACATGCACATAGTTAAAGAGCTATCAAACGTGACATGCTCGCCATGACTCTGATTGATCATACACTAAATTTCGTAATTAGACGTCAAATAAAGATCGAAGACGAGTAGGTAGACGAATCGCGCGAAGGGGAAATGGGCAGGACACTTGGCTGGAAGAGAAGACAAACGATGAAGCAGTGGCGCAGTAGTGGCCGAGACAGGGACAGGGACCGGTTGGTATACCACCAGCTGATGGTGAAATTACATTGTTTGGGTCACGGGAAAGCGATGGATGAGACTGGCAGAGTACCGAAAAAAGTGGCGTGAAAAAAGGGGAGCCTATATACCCATCAAGTGGTTGGTGTAGGCTTAAAATTATGATGGTATGTCATATCGGTAAGATAACAGAAAAACTCCAAGAGTGCTGCCTGCGTTGGTACGACCACGCTTTGCGTAAGTCGACAAATTACGTAGGGAACAAATGCCGGGCCATGCTCCGGCCCTGGCAGAAGAAGCAAACTCAAAAAGTGCTGGTTCGATGTTATCAAGAATATATCTGACCAATGGTCTGACTACTAAGAGACCCTTCAGTCTCCTAGTAGTCAGATCATTGGAAGTTGTAACCGTGTGAACCGTGTGAAGTTTTGAAGAGATAGTAGACAAGCAGACCCATGGATGCTTACTGGTTGACTGGAGGAGATCTCTCGATGGGATACGTTCGAAACTTTTAAGTTGCTCTTCAATTTCTGTTCTGTTCCTTTTCTATTATGAACAATAAAGTTATTTCAAACAGACGCTGAAATGTAAAATAAAGCTTAAAAGTAAATTAAAGCTTCTTAGAGAAAGAAAATTAAAAGGGTTTGGTCACTCACCTTAAATTGGCAGGGTCATCCCCAGCAATACCAACTACAGGCATCAGTGAGAACAACTGCCCAACTATGAGCGTTGCCTTCAAAGAATTATGAAATGTTGCCGGCGTTTTGTTTAATTTTATCTCCTTTACGTTAACTCTGTTTTCTGAACAAAAAGGTGTTATACTATATACACAGATTTCATATTTAAAGATGTAACGTTGACTGGAATAGGAGCAATTACTAATCCATGTTCTCGCATGTCTTTATGTAGCGAATAATGCTATTGCTCCTAGATAAGGAGCAATAGCATTCTCAATTAGGCTTGACGTCAGGCAGGCGACCAGTTGTAAAATCACAGTCGAATCTGATTTATTTTTACGTAGATTGCGGACATTAGCATGAGAACCTCGATGAAATCAGTAACACGTAAAAATTTAAAAGAGAGAAGTTCTCTATTAATTGTAATTGACCGTACAGTATAAACACAAACATAAATATTCACTTACTCTTTGATGATATCCAGAGGGACATGGTTTTCCCAGGATTCTTGTGGCTCATGCCTATTATTGTCTATGCCTAAATGTCAATTGATTAACCATCAATTTTAGCTCCTGAACCAGTCTGTTGCGACAAATGGACGATAATTTTTGTACACTTTCGTGTCGTTATTAGGGTTCCTTCGGCTTCTTTAATCTTTGAGTGGGACTAATTTTAATTGTACATGAATACACTGCAATTATAGTGAAAGTTAAAAATTGTCTGTTTTACTGTGATTATTGTGATATAACATTTCTTATTATACTTATTACGAGTAGTAGGAAGGCTAATGATGAATTACACTAATTACACTTTTTAGTCAAGCTTATTAATCATTAGTCACCTTATAAAACACGACGACGTTATGAAATACATTATTGAAGAAAAATTAAAGCTAGAAGAGTAAAGCCAAGAAGAGCAGCCATAGATGAAATATCGTGTCGTATAGGAAGGTAAAATCTATGGCAGGGCAGCATTATACTCCATCGACAAGTACTTCGTTCCTAAATGTATTGTTGATGATGAGTAGTAAAAATTAGTCAATAGTTAGGTACCTATTTCATAAATTTATAAACATTGAACGAATATATATCTGACTAAAATTTCGTGCTGTCCTGCTATTATAATTACGCAGTCAACAGTAAAATGATTTAAGTACGAGTAGGACGTTTTATTTATGACTTTTTTATTTGGTTAATCGAATAAAGAAGTATGTGTAAAACTCAGAAGGTAAACAATAAATCTATATATTTTGCCATTAATATGACTGGGAAAGATCGAATTTCATCAATTCTGTTTTCCATTTTTGACTATAAGCTCATAATTACTACATAGTGTAAAACAAAGTCGCTTACCACTGTCAGTCCCTATGTATGGTTAGTAATGGATTTGAATGCGTTTTTTAATAGATAAAGTGATTCCTGATTAAAGTTTAAATGTGTAATTTATTTTTTGCCGAGCGATGCCGCAACATGCCGGTAGTTTTCAATATTTTGTGATCATCATAAAACTAATTTTCTACGGAACCTCTTCATATTATTATTATCAGCCCACTCTTGGACAAAGCTTCACCACTCTCCACGAAGCTGTCTTCTCGTTCGCTCCATCCACTCTTTTTTCCATAAACTTCTTGTCCTACGGAACCTATACTTTTTTTCATAACTGACGTCATTCGTTAGCAGAGTACAACGATTTGCCATAATAATAGGTTGAGTTCGATCACAATTTATTTATTCGTGGTACACCTAACTCTACTATGTTGAGGTTCGCGTGAGTGTACCATAATTACAGTCCAACCCAAATTGGATAGATTTGTATCATTTTTAAACGTAATTTATTTTTATTTCTTGTATTTCATTTGTTTTAGATTATAGTTAATTTGTTTTTGGAAGCTAATGTTTTATACTCTAACTAGCTTTAATCTAGGTTTCTACTTTCATAAGTACAGTTACAATTTCAAATGTGAGATTAAGTAAAGGCGGCCTTATCGCTGTGAGCAATTTCTACGAGGCAACCTTTAGTAGAATAGCAAGAAGAATAAAAAATTAAAATTAAAACTATGTGGGAAATACGCAATTATTCACGTGGTTAACAAAACTTGGAACCTTTCCAGCAACACTCCAGTTTGTCACGAAGATAATAAAATTATAAGCTGAGTTATGAACGTCACAGCACGGATGCAATCTCGTACAAAGAATGCAAACAATACGGTTGCTACATTGTTCGAAATCGACTACTTTCGCATTGGTTAGCAATATTGTGTAGAATTAATAATAACATTATATATGTGTAAGTTAACAATTCCATCTTTCAGTCCATTTCTTTGGTATTTGTGGCAAATAAAAAAAAAATATTGACATTAACTATCTTGTTAACTGCCTATAAGTGATGTTGAATGCTGGAACACTTAACAGAAGGGTTAAGTGTTCGAGTAAAACGACTCGAAGCAGTTAACGAAAGTTTCGCTCATATTATGTACGAAACAGTTAACCTATATGAAATCTTTGTATTGTTAATTTGCCATGAGATGGCAGTAAGTAAGACTCAGAGCAGGAGTAAGACTCATGTCAGGTGCCTTTGGGTGACTTCAATTAAATCTGATAGCAATAAAATATATTTTAAAATTGTCGCATAATTTTATACTATTTCAATGCCAAATAGGTAGTAGACTTAAAAATACTTTAATTTTGAGAGGGATGGCAAATATTACGACGTTATGCGTTATATTTTGCGATGTATGATTACATGAGATATAAAAATCACACATAAACAAAAATAGGTACGTTACATAAAAAACTGCTTAACTTTTTATTGCAATTCGAATAATATTGAAATAAAAATATTGATTTACAAGAAAATCGATAAAGGCGAAAATGTTTGAACATTTAGTACTAGTCCAAGTGGCCGCGTCTTTTTATACCATTTCTGGAAACTTTCTCGTTCCAAGAGAATCGATTCCTCTACACGAATATCAATCGAAACATGTACCTCTATCGTATGAAGAACATTTAGAAGAACCCCCTTTTAATATTCAGAATTATCAGTACAGGAAAACTAAAGATCTTAGGGATGGCAAAGATAAGTTATTAGAGGTAATGTTTCATTTTTTATGTCCCTAAGTTTGGTCGTTTCTCTGGCATAAAAGGGTGGGTGAGGCGTGTAATAACGAACACAATTTAAGTTATAACATTGAGCTACTGAGCTGCATTGGTTTCCATATTGTTTTGCAATAAAGACAAAAGAAACCCCTGACTCCGGAATTGCTGGCATCCGCTGGAAAAGAGCTGTCTGTTTGACATAAATTTTCTAATATAGCCAAGAAAACTGTCGATTAGATTCTCTTTGCAATAAAACAAAAAAAACTAGATCAAAATCGTTAAGCGTTTGGCTTCTACAATGATGCTACGGACATAAATATAGATACACAGACAGGTTAAACTTCAGTCGTCGGTGGTTAAAAATAGAAAGGTATATAATTACGCGGCGTGAGAATGTTAAAAAATTATGAATACTGCCTTGATTAGGATCAATGTTTCGGATTCTATCTGTGACAAAATCTGTTTTAAACTCGGATATTTTAATCACAGGCGCGCGCGTATGTGAACTTAAATATCTCGTTGTGGTAAATGCAAATGTCGCGAGAAAATCTACTATCATTGCTCTCTAGATAGACTGTGAAGTTTACTAGAGTATACATTTTATTGTCACTTAAGAATACAATCTGAAACTAGTGTGAGCAAAGAGAACAATTTTTATGAGAAAAATAGACATATAAGCACCTACATAACGTTTGGTGAGGAATATAATTGTTTTTTCCTATTACAGGCAGAAAATGCGTACTACCGTCGAGTTCGTAATTACCACAAAACTCATCCATCATCAAATAAAACACCAAGCCCAAAATGATGGAAATATTAACACAAAATATATTTTATTCATCAACCCCTTACCCTTAACCCTCGTGGCGTGTGGTCCCGTCCAAGAATAGGACCACTCCAAATCCTCCAGTGGATGTCGTACGAGGCGACTAAGGGACGCATGTCTTAACAACTGATAGGCAACAATAGCATCCCCGAAGAGGTTGAGGTCAGGCAGGCAGCCGGTTATAATATCATAGGCAAATCTTTAAAATTTCATATTTCATTTTAGGGCGTCACAGCTCCGCTTGTAACCGGGAACACGAAAGAATGAGAGAGATACCCTCATCCCACTTCATGTGGGATCGGTACAGCCGCTCTTCTACTTAATTTACTTTCACACTCAATTTCATATCCTGTACCATTTTTAGGGTTACGTACAAAAAAAAGACGGATTGATTAAAAAATCCCGCATCCAATTTTTTAAAGATTTTTAAAGATCTAAACATACATAGGGGCAGACAGACAGCGGGAGCCTACTTTGTTTTCTATGTAGTGTAGACTAATACAGTTTAAATCATTAAAATTCTTGTAAGACTTACTAAGTAAATCACGATGCCACCACACTTGTAACAACTATACAAACACTGAAAACATCATCTCATAAATCATATTTAAACAGACAATTTGTACGTCTAAAATAACCTAATATTCCACTAACACCTATCCACTTGATTCAAAGCACGTTACTTGTAAAAAGCAATCAATAAATACTTTAGGGCATTCACAAACGAATAAAATAACTATTTCTTTATGATTTCCGCTTAATATTAGTAGAAAACTATTTATTTGTACAGGCATTATTTGCAAACAATGTTTTTTTTTTCTTAATTTTTACATTACATTAGTAAAAATAGCAGGTTTACCTGCTAGTTAAGTTCGAGCTACAGGGACTAGCTACTGGGACCGTGGTCCCAGTTTTGGTCTTAGTAGCCCAATGACTCATCACTGGACCACTAGCACTTCAATTTAACTAGAATACTTTGAGTTTCTTTTGTTTACTCGTATTATGGCATAATCTGTTAAAATATATATTTTATTAGAAATAAAATAAATTAATAAAAATGTGAAGTCCGCTAGTGTGCAGGGACTAATTTATTGTCTTAATTTCAAATTTCTTCAAGAAAAAATGTGTAAGCTACATTGGTTTTTGATCACAACATTTAAAACATGTAAACTTTATATCAGGTACTTGGTTTTGTATACCTTATCTAAATATAAACTGGCGTGTTAGTCTTGCCTTAAATGTTGTTTATTTGACAAGACACTACAATGTTGTTCATTTCAACTGACTCAATTTTTTATTGATGCCACATAGTTTCCACAGGAGTAGGGAATCGGAACATAGGCCGAGAGTTCAGTAGGGTTGTAAAAAGAGATTTTAACTTAAATAAACAAAATATTTATTAGATTTGAAACTCCGAATCGAACTGTTAACACTTCTTTGGCTACGTTTACACTTAAACTAAAAAGTACCTAATTCGTCAATTTTTATTGAGCAGGAGCGCAAAGATTGTCTACTGGCCGAGCTGGCATAGACCGGTTTTATCCAGTTTCGACGTGTAAGCGATGAATGGCTAGTAGTAGACACGCACACATGCGATGTATGAAACTGTCCACCAAGATGTGCAGATTTCTTTGATCAGAAGTTTCTTTCATCAGAAGCGAACGGTGGTTGATTAAAACTACTATACATGAGTCAGATTGGTATCCTTATGTATTCGATCATGGGACCTTTTGATCACTGACGCATGGTCTTAACCACTAGGCCACTACCGCTTCAGTCAAACTGAAGCGCAAAACTTGGAAATTATAAAATCATCCTTAACATTATGCAAACACTTCCATTAATTTGTTGGAGTTTTATCGTTCATTTAACGATATCGCTTTAAATTCAAGACGTTTCCCAGCTGTTATTGTAAGATCCAAATATTAGGGCGATTTTTGGTGCCTTGTGTGGTTTAAATGTCTTCAAATGGCACTAAAGATATGCGCTGTTAGACAAAAGCTTGTGGATTGCCTGGTGGTAAGCAAACTCTACCTCCGTTGCGTTGACGTCCGTCGACGACTCGATCGAATTACGTAGACACGCGTCAGTCACGAAAAAAAACCATGGAAATAACGCAGCATAACGGAGCTGCAACGTGCTGCGTCATCGCAATGGAGAACGACGGAACAATCGGGCCGAGCTGTTGCCTGTATTATGTTTAATCCTACTAATATTATAATTGCCAAAGTTTGTGAAGATGTATGTGTGTATGTTTGTTAATCTTTTACGCAAATCTACTGGTCGGATTGTTATAAAATTCAGTACACGAGTAGAATATAACCTGGAATAACACATAGGGTTCATTTTATCCCGAAATCCTCACGGGAGAGAAGCCCTGGCCCTGGACTAATATATGAAATTATAAGCAATAGATTCAGTCACGATAATTAAAGTAGCTATAGGTATATGCCCACTTTTGTGTGTGTTATTACTGCGAAAACTATCAAGACATCCTAATCTACATTCACATAAAATCAAACAGTAATTTTCCCATTCAAAGAGATAGTTGTCAAGTTTCACGTCACGTGCTGAACGTTCTATGCTGCCACAGACATATATCGGGATAGATGCCAGTATGAATGAGAGCGTAGCCTCTATAAAAAGTGGTGGCGACATTCTGATTTTAATCCAAATGAAAATTCCATGCGTTTGCGGCGACCAAACCGAAATGTAAATGACGTCATTAACTTTTTCCCGTTCTGAGTCGGGCAAAGTTCCCATACCTATCGTTAGGAAAACGAACGTTTTCCGTTCAAAAAATTAAGGAACGTGTGCGGCTTTGTTGTTATTTTGTATGAAAGCAGGGCACTCAGGTTTTCCAATCCGCAGTCATGATTCGGATTCAGGATTCTGAATATGAAAGTATACAGCCATGTTTATTCGCGCTCAGTCGTTGCTCTACAAATATAAAAACATTACGTTGCTCATATCTTGACGACCTCGGTGGCGCAGTGGTAAAGTGCTTACCTCTGAACCGAGAGGTTTGTTATAAAATATAGTATCGTTGAGTTAGTATCCCATAACATAAGTCTCTAACTTACTTTGTGGTTTGCCCTATTTATTTATTTATATCATAGGAATATTTATTTGTCATCATCATCAGCCTACCCTTATCCCACTCTATGTGGGGTCGGTACAGCATGTCAGTCTCCTCCACATCTCCCTGTCTGATGTTAACCGATCTGTTATTTCCTTTTTAGCCATATCCTGCCTAACGCACTCAATCCACCTCTTCTTCGGCCTGTTCCTACTTCTTCTACCATTCAATTTCTGGTGATTTCATAGTAGTTATTAAATATTGGAATGCTTGGTTCTCTCATACAGTCGAACGAAGGAGTGTTATCTATCTCCCAACATGTCTGTGGTTACTGCGTATAAGACCAACCCGAAGGGATCGCCTTAAAGTTATATAGCAAAGCTTTATGTACATTGTACATACTTCAACCTTTAGATAAAGATAGATAGATAATAACTTTATTTGTTAGCAAGCCTTTAATAGCTAATGGCGTAGTTGACTATAGTTGAGGGTATTCTTAACAAATAATCTTTGTTTTTCGCTTGTATTCTGTGTGTGATGTGAAATATGGATGGGGATAGAAGTGTGAGACAAAAGTCGAACTTCGAACGTCAAACGTCTAAAATATAACACGGATCAAACAATTTGTGATCAAATAGACTACACAAAAATTTAAATATTGATTTTATTACTTAATTAACATCCATGAAAATCTGAAAATCGCGTTTATGATTTTATGCTTGATATATGTGGGCGTCCAAATCAAAAGGGATCTTATGGCGGCCGGCACTTAGGTCTTTATTGCCGTTGTTCGTATACAAAACAACGTTAATAATAGCATAAGTTCCGGACGCCATAAGATCCCTTTTGATTTGGACGGCCACATAAATGATTCAACACGAAATGGCAAGTGAACACACAAGAATGCGTAGATGAAATTGAGTAGACTTTTTCCCAGCTGTGGGACTTAAACAGCTAAGTAGAAAAAAAATGTAGCCAGAGTATCATGCAGAGATTTATAAACAAAACTAGCTTCACTAAGAATGAGAGCATGGTAAATAACAAGGGGTTAGAGTAAGGTCGACAATAAATCAGAGAGAGAAAGAAATAAATCCATTAGGTCATTCGCTCCATTGCGGATGTAAGTTGGTGAAAAACCGGTGTAATTTATACTTGATTCTAGAACACTTAGGGAAATAGGATGAGAAAGTTTGTCTCGGCACTTTCGGCTTAGATTTGTTTTTGTTGAAATTACTTTTTTACCACTACTCGTACTATACTCTAAGACGTTATACGCTCGGCCGCATTTTCAAAATAATTGAGAATATGGCCAAAAAATAAATTGTATTTTCTGTCCCATGTTATATTATGACAACGCTATCGCGAATATTTTTATTTTAAACTCTCGTGAAAGGATAGAGTAATAAACAAACATTTATATATCTAATAATATTAATGTTTGTTTGTTAATCTTTCACTCAAAATCTACTGGACCGATTGTAATGAAATTTTTTACACGGGTAGAATATAACCTGTAATAGCACATAGAGTACTTTTTATCCCGAAATTCCCGCGGGAGCGAAGCCCCGGGGCGCTGTTAATATTTTATATTTTCTCGTACTTAATATTAAACCAAATTAACGGACTGGTCGAAGTTAGCTCTCATCTTGTCAATGTAAAGTATGTTTACAGTGAACGCTATAAAGCTCATTTTCAATTACCTTCATCTAGCCAAGTGGGAGCGGTGCAGTATAAATAAGTGTGCTGGGGGCTTACTATCATCTTTTAACGCGATCCACTTTGCGACCTAAACTGATCTGCATAGCAAATTCGTACCATCGAGTTAATTTTTAACATGAATGCGGTTCTTAAATTGAACTGAGTAGCATTGGAATCGTTCCGTAAAAGTTGATGGTAGGCCCGCTGACCTTATTCGTCTCTTCATCTTTTCGAGTGTGTTATTGCTAATACTCGTGTGAGATTTTATTCAAGTCGCGTAAAGGCATCTGACATGACTTTTACGACCAACTACCGACGTAAACGTGGCCAATAGTCGAACACATTGACCAGTGTGCAGGTTTCCTAACGATGTTTTCCTTCATCGGAAGCAAGTGGTGACATGTGAAAACTACTACACATGATTCAGATTGCTATACAAACCCATGTGGCATGAGTAGGATTCGAATTTCGATCACAGGCGAACGTCTTAACCACTAGACCGCTTCGTACTATACGCACTAAAGTCGCCAGAGTAATGGCAACTTTAGAAACGGTTTATGTAAACAAGAAAAAATGCAAATAAAAAAAAATCTAGGTCAGAGCGCTGCGCCCTGCCGTACTTTGCCCTTTGTCAATAATCTCTTTCAGCTTTAGTTCTAGTTCTTTGCAACGTTGTTGGGGTTCCGCAATTAAAGGGGTAACGGAACCCATAGAATCACTTTTTCAGTCGGTCTATCTGTCAAAATCATCAAGTTAAAATTCATATAAAATACTCGCGACAACGGTCCCTATTATTATTATTTTGTTCTTGTTCATGTCTCTAAGATTTAAAAAAAGAAAAAAATAAAGTTTCCATAAGTACAAAATATATGTTTTAATTTTAACATGAAACTGGTCATTATATTTTACATGATTGTGTAATAAACCTCCTTATGGATGTGAGTGTGTCACATCCAAAATTTCTCATTTTACACCGTGATTTTACTTGTTAATCCCAATAGGATTGGTTAGGATTAGGTTCCCAATACTAATATATATTTATTTATTTATTTATTGGTGCACACAACAGTTTACAACTTATGTATTCTTATCATTCTTATCTTGTTAGAATTATAATCTTTATCATCAGCATGATAAAGGTTATAATTCTAACAAGAAAACATGAGTCTGACAGTAAATAATATAGTAATGAAAATAAAGCGTCAGAAGATGTAATGCAACAAATTAGATTAAAAAATAAAAGTAATATATTAGTAGGACTATTGGGATACTAATCCTAACTAATATTATAAACGCGAAAGTAAGTTTGTTTGCTTCGTGCTCTATCAACTCGACCAATCTTCTTGAAATTTTGCATACATGTAATTTGAAGTACGGAGAAGGACTTTCATCTCGAACAAATAACCGCTGCCGTGGGAAATTTATTTATTTATTATACTTTATTGTTCCAAGTAAAAACATACTTATTAACAAATGGCGAATTTAATGCTAGAAGCATTCTCTTCCAGCTAACTATTAGGACAAACAGAAAAATAAAATACGCGGTGGAAGCCGCGGACAAAAGCTAGTTGTCAATAAAAGCTTTGTTATTTATTTTAACAACAGCTCGTTTACGTCGGTTGTTGGATTAGGAGAATAAGGTAGTTACTACAGAAATGTATTGTAGAAGTGCAGTGCAAGTGTAGCTTATATTCACTATATTCAGTTAGGGTGCATCCTTTTATTCGTTTTTCGTTGGTTAAGAACGGAAATCCCTCTATTCCAATCCCGCCGGCTGCCTCAAAGCCAGTTACATCGCAGGGTTTACCACAGAGCTATGAAGATTTATTGTGGTATCTTTGTAAGTCTCTTCTTCTTCATAGTCGTATTCCTCATGGCTGAGGGTCGTGGTCATTACTTGAAATGAAACACACACAACAACTTTCTTGACATTATTAATGGAGTAGTTTGCCATTGCTTTTTTCATTTCACACACAAGTTAATAATAATCAACCAGTGTGCAGATTTCCCCACGATGTTTTCCTTCTCCGGAAGCAAGTAGTGGCTATTATATATGAGTCAGATTTATATACAAATTCAAGTGGCACGAGTAGGATTCGAACCTGTGACCTTTCAGGCGGGCGTCTTAACCAATTACACCACCAACGCTTCTGCAAGTAAGAAACATCAAATTATTTTACATATTCTAGAATATATTCTAACATCAAATTATTTTACATATTCTAGAATATATTCTAGAATATGTAAAATAATTTGATGTTTCCTAGGAAATAATCTTTGTAACTAGCTTGGGAAATATCGATGCGGATAGAGAAATAAAGTTATAAGACAAGTTTGCATTAGTAAGGAACGAAATCGGGAGGTATGATGTGGTGGAATTTCAACCACATATAGGTGGAGACTTTGTCTAGGCTGTATCGTTCGATAGCGAAACGGTGCTGGGCTAAAGATCATGAAACTCTTGAGCACAAAAAAAGTTTGTCGTATCTACAAATCATTAACTCTGTTTCAAATCCTCATTGTTGAAATATTATGTCTTGAAATATATTTCCTCAGAAAGAATGTCTAAGATTATTTCTATATTTTTTCACTTTTGCTAGCGTTACCGAGAACCTTATGTTATAAGGAATATAGGAAACTTTTCTTTTTCTTTAAGAAAACCTAGCCTCGGTTTTCTTTCAGAAAAACTTACTAAACATTCCATTAAGATTAAGATGATTTTATTGCTGACAGCAATAATATCATCTTAAAATGGAAAAATAATGTGTTGACATTATGTATCCTGCTGGTGGTGTCCGCCGCGAGGACTAATCTGCTGGCCAAAATGGCTTTTACGCGAGGTATTAAAACCATTAATATGGTACATGAGCGAGTCGACATATTATCGTGCGCCTTGAGTGAATTCACAAGAGTCACTTTATTTGTCATTTGTTATGTGTTGTCATTAATCAATATCAATCATCAATACTCAATACATATAATAAAATTAAAGAAAGGCGAAATTTGTACATTGGATATATTTTTTTAATTCTTCATGGAATATACTTAGTGATATAGATGACGAAAAGTTGAACTCTCTGACTGAACGCGCATCACTCGAAATCTACTGGACCGATTTGCTTGAAATTAGGTATGTAGGTACGTTATATACCGGGTTAACATCTTAGATACATTTCATCCCAGTAAATGGTCAGGTTCCCGTAGGATAATTGAAAAACTAATAATGAATCAAAAATACCTCAGAATCCCGGGTTAACATCTTATAGACATTTCATCCCGGATAATGAGGATGGTCCTGTAAGAAAATTAAAATAACAATCCACGGAGCCGATTTACTTTAAAATTTTGTAGAAAGAAAAAGGGGTCAAAAACTGTTAATACAAAAGTTCTACACCGTTGAAGTTACTGACATGAAAATTTTGATTTTGGTTATTTACAACAAATTCATTAACCCTCAACCTTCAAAAGGGGGGTGAAAGATTGTATGGGACTTAATACAATTTTCAAGATAAAATGCTGAAAATTGGCACACTTACTTTTTGTAGTAAATAAATGTTTAATTTGATTGTGATTAATAAAAAACCGGGACGTAAAACGTCATAGAAAATGGGACGACACGCGTTGCAGAAAACGGGAGTGGGGAGTCGGAGCAGGAAATAGGAAGGAACAGGAACCTGGTAGTGGGAAATGGGACGGGACTTGGACATGCAGTTTCATACATTTTCAGTTTCGAAATTTACTTATGAAATTAGGTTCATTAGTTTCGAAATTTCGAAATTCGAGGAACACCTTAGTAATGGAATAGTCTGATATTCCATTATTAATATTTCGGGTCGACCGTTGGTCTTCATCCTAGACTTCCTGGGGGAGCGACTGAGGGGCTCTTTAAAGCCTGTTTCATGCAGGGAAGGTTTCCCAAGGCGTGGAAACCGGGACGTTTGGTCCTACTACGGAAGGAGGGACGACCGGCGACTGTCTAGCTTTCGTCCAATCGTCGTGCTCGACGAGGCAGGCAAATTGCTGGAAAGAGTCACTGCTGACCCCCTCATGGAGCGTCTGGAGAGCATAGGTCCTGACCTCGCGGATTGCCAGTACGTTTCGCCGGAAGAGGTCAACCGTCCACACCGTTCTGAGGGTGAAGTCTATGGCATAGGATCCGGTCTCCCAGGGTGAGGTGGTCGAGGTGGTGTCTCTGGACATCGCCAACGCCTTCAACTGCCTCTCCTGGCCTTGCATTATGGAGGCACTCCGTTATCACGGGGTGCAGTCCTACCTGCGCCAGATCGTCCTGGAGTACCTCTCAGACAGGATGATAGTATTCCCTGCTCGATAAGGTTCCACAGGGTTCTGTCTTAGGACCGCTCCTGTGGAACATCGGATATGACTGGGTGCTGCGGGCCATCATTCCACCAGGTGTAGAGTTGGAATAACACAATGCCGACGACACCCTGGTCACGGCCCGTGGTGCCACATATCGATAGGCATCGCTACTGCGGGAGTAGCGCAACTGGTGCGCCGAATCTGCCAACTGGGCCTGGAGGTGGCCCTTCAAAAATCTGAGGCGTTGTGCTTCCATGCTGGATTCTGGCGGGGACCCCTCTGAGGGCCGCCTCGGAGGGGTCCCCGCCAGAATCCAGCTTGACGATTGGCGGGGTTCAGATCACCATCGAGCCAATGATGCGGTACCTAAGGATCGTCCTTGATGGCAGATGGAATTTCGGTGCCCACTTTGCGGCGTTGGTGCTGCGCGTGATGGCAGCGGCTGATGCTCTTACAGAGTACGCGATAAAAAAATTACTGAGATTCTGCTATGAAATTCACGCGGGCGCAGCCGCGGGCAAAAGCTAGTAGTATATAAATCTGCACTATCGCATTAAGTGTATACCTGTAATGGTAGTTGTATGAATAAGTAAATAAATAAATAATTTAATAAGACTGATAATACACAAAAATATACTGGGTATATTTTGCTGTCTGGAGTTTTACTAGATATGCAAAGAAAAAACTTAGCATTTTTTTTTAAATTAACCGCAGTCATAGTTAATTTACCGTTACTTCGTTAATTGGGGCAAACCTGACAAAAATCTTCGTTCAAGGGACGAACGCTATAACTCATAAACTACAGAAAGAACAGAATTTACTTAGATAGTTTATTGAAGATTATATGATCTTACAAGAGGACGGTCTTATAGAATAAAGATAATATTAGACATATACGATAAATATTAATTTAAAGTCTTTCCATTTGTAGTATCATGTGGTCTAAGATAATGATAGTCTCTCAGTAGTCCGATTAGTTTATAGAACCAACAGGAAAAAAGTTCATGACGTCTCATCTGTCGGACAAAGGAGGACCACGTGACCGGATTAAGTTTGCAAACATAAATACCAGATTGGAGCAGACTGGAGTCTGTAGAAGGTAGGCCCTGTGGCACAGATCTCCACCAAAATAACAAATAAGTAATAACTGTGACTATAAATCTAACTATATCAAGTTACTCTGTACGGAACTCTATGCATCAGAAATAGTGCCAATTTTACTACGATTTTGGATAGCTTGATTTTCATAGAATAACATACTTGTTATCACTAACATATGCAGATGATGTTAAAATAGTCAGAAGCAATAATTGTAATCTTACTTTATTCTTCTGCGCCCTTGCTCAAGTGAAACTTCTATATGTTATTATTTTGTAACAGAGCGTTGGTAATTACCCTGTTATCTAATCAGATACCACGCGTTTTTATTACGTTTATCAGTCCCGAAGCATGTCTGGAATTTCATTTTTTAAAATGAAACTCTCAGGATTTATGTAACTCAATCTTAAAGAGGCTTCTGTTAAATATTACGTAAATACTAGAAAAAATGCTAAGCAAATAAGTTGAATTGAATTGCAATTTGGCAAAGTAAGTTTTTTTAAATGATGCTTTGTTGTTGGAAAATTAATATATAAATATAATGATAGTAGATATGATTAGTAATTGTAATGACAGCGCGGCCGCAGTAGTCAAAACGGTCCGAGAACCTTCCAGCCATGAAAGGGCGGAATCTATAAATGCAGATATTGTATACGTACAAGAAGAGTTCAGCTACTACTTACCACAAAGTGAGTTATGGAAAAAAAATCATATTAAACTGTCTTTTCTTAAAAGAGAAGAAGTGATTAGAAGAGGCCATCGACATGGTAATATTCATTCGTGATATACCTACTCGTGAGTTTAAATTTAATTACCCAGTATTTGTTACATCAGTGTTAGCATTTTATGTACCTTTGCAAAAGAGGTCAGACGGATTTTCATAAAATATTAAAGAGAATACAAAAATACTTTTGGTCATAAAACAGTACAGAGGTAAAATAGTATTTTGGGAAAAATCATTTCGCTTATTAAACAAAAGTAATTACGTATTGTCAACTACATATTAATCATCATTTTTTTATCTTGGTAGGTACATAACTTTTCATAGAAGTTAATGCAAAGTGTTGACGTATGTAATAATTTCTAATAAATTATATTCATTGCAAAACACTTATTGGCTAGACAATTTTCATAAATCAATTACGGAGAAAATATTAAAATGAAATGCAATCAACTAGCTACATAGTTAAAACATAGCAAATCACGGTCATAAAAACATGACACCACATCGCGATGAACTAAATTTCGAAAACACTGAAGCCAAATAACCATCATTTATATATGGACCATATATATAAAATGTATACCACTTTTCAATTTAATTAAACTAGCTGTTTGAAGCCTAGCCGATTTTGATGCCCCGCGAACTTAAAAATTCTATTTTTGACATATTCTACATACCTTTTAAATTTCATCGAAATCGAACCAACGGTTCGAAAGTTATCGCGTTTCAAACAAACATACATATAAAGAATGTATTTTTGCCCCAAGAATGAATGTCACAAAAAAATGTGAGAAATATGTGTATAATAAATAAAATATTTTTATTCATGTCCAAATGCTGTAAAAGAAGAACTTTGAATTCTCGATCATATTATTGGCATAAAAAATTGCAGCGACTTCATACATCTGCTTGGATGTACAAAATGCAAATCTGTAAGAAACAAAAGAGAGACATTGAAACTCCGTCTAACATTGAGACTCATGAATATCTTCATGAATGTCCCACTGCTGTACAAAGGCCTCACCTTTCTGCCTCCACATTTCAATATCCATTTCGGTTTCTAATTTTTATGATGAAAATCTAGCTAGTATTACATGATTTGAATCTATACTTCACTTCAATCACTCAATATTGCATTCGCGCGTATGAGCGCGTATCACAAGAAAACCTTACCTAAATTCTCCAAGCAGATTGTGCGTCTAGCATGACAATGGTTCATAAACCAATGATACCCTCTTTTATATCGGCTGTACATCATACATACAGGTTCAACATCATCCGTAGCCAAGTCCATACAAACATGACCGCATGGGTCATCAGTTTTAGTTGTAGTGAACTCTTCCATAGATTCTTTACTTTGAGTTGATGTTATCCGGCCCTTTTCGATAGACATCTCATAGTGATAATCAGGTTTCTTATTATAGTCATGGTCTACGTCTATAGAACCTATTTCTGTATCAAGACTCTCAGAGTCTTTTTTGTTGACGGTTAGTTTGGTTGAATTGTATTCGGTCAATTTGAAATCGTAAGTTATGTTTGTATTCTCTATCCTTATCGTTCCGTTCTTTATGGCTACAATACCTTTTTCTAAATGAAGGGTTATATTGCCTGGAATAAACGAGTATAATTTAACTTTTAAAACTTTGACGTCATTTCTTTCAACTTTGACTTAAAATTACACTCCGTCAATTTAATTAGTGAATTTTAGTTACACTCCGATAATTCTTACGAGTCTTGACATGTAAAAAAATAAATCTTTCATAGTACTCATTCTTGAATTGCATAAAAAATAATCAAATATTACTTCATATCATTCATAAGTAAAATATTTATTTAGCATGAAACTAATTAACTAAAATGTATATTTAAATTTACATTGCTTTACACTTTAAATAGAGTATTTTCCATATTTACCTATTTTTAACACTGTGAACATATATGAGTGTAAATTAAAATGCAAAACGAAAACAAAAAGAATTTTTGATCGCACACTCACTGTATTCAGCATATTTTTTAAAAAATCACACGCTTATTTTCATTTTAGAAATTTCACCTTTGTTATGGGTGGTTCGTAAAAATTTTATACGATACAATAAAATGGCGAAAATGAAATTGTTACAGTTTTCCACATATTTTAAAATTAGCCAAGAATTGTACTATAAAAACAGTATTCTATAGGAAACTTTCCCTAAAACATATTTATCTTGGTTCTCCGTAGAGAGGCAGTTAGAGTGGCAGTTTATATGTGGCAGTACCGGAGTACCTATGAAATAAACTACTAGAGATTGACCACCATTGATCGCATAATACAACAAAAAATCATTTGTCGCTTTGTATCGTACAAGTAATGGGAGGCTGTGGATCCTTTTCTATGGCGGGAATCACACGCTAATCTTTACCTCGTTAGAACAAACAGGAACTTTCAAAATGCTTAATATCACTAGGTATATTAAACTTGTTTTACAACAAAATTATAAGTATTACAAAATTATATACATTAAAATAATTATAATAACAATAAACTGGAATTAGGACTATGTAATAAAAAACTTGAAATCATTGATCTATTGTAAATATATTTGTAGTCGTTTACAATATTAATAATACGGCGACCTTTTTTATTCATATTTTTCATGACGTACTTTTTTCTTTGCGGCCAGAGTAAATTAAAACTAATTACTTTTATTTCGAACTACAACATTTTATTATTATGTAACTGTAATATCTGACTATCCCGCTCCCGCCTGGCCCTAGCAGAAGGGGCAAACCCAAGAAGTGCTGGCTTGATGTCGTCAAGGATGATACGCGTGCCAATGGTCTGACAACTAGGGATGCCGACGACCGTGCTAAGTGGCGACGAAAAATTAGGAAAGTGGATCCTGTGCTCCGACGCTCAACGGATAAGGAAGAAACTGGGAATACGCTCAGACCAGAGGGAGACTAATTACTTGCTTAATTAGATTATTCGTCATTAAATTGAAGCAAAACTAGCTCGTATGTAATAATAGTGCCAGCAACCTGAAACAGAAATTAACTTAAAATAAACCTTGCAGATGAAAGACGTTTTCTTTATAGTGTTAACAACTACATAACACTTTGTATGAACGATATTTTTTCAGTACCAAGAGCCATTGTTTTAGTTCTAGCGCTCACATTATTGCTGGTTACAATAAAGCCAGACATTTTTAGCTCCCGACTACAGTGTTATAAGTTTACCCGTATTAAGTCACGTCTATCCGTGGCACTGAACTAATTTTGATCGTGGTTTTATTTTATATGAAAGAGAATTTCATTGAGTGTGTTCTTTGATATGTTTGCAAAATGTGCGTTCAGTCGTTTTAAACTGTCAGCTCTGTTCTAGCAAATGAGATGATGCTAATTGTGGAGGCGGGGCTTACATATTTTTTTAAATTAGTTTTTATTTACACAAAAAATGCAAAACTCGAAGTGCACATTTAGCTGACACTGTATAAAGGACTTGTTGGTGGAATTGATTCATTCATTCATTTATTTCGCCATTGAGTTCACTCTGAAAAGAATCTTCAATTTATAGCATGTTAGATTTTGCCCGTGGCTTCGCCCGCGTGAATTTCTCTGCGAAAACGGTACAGACATGATTTTCATACAAAGTTTCATGATCATTATTTGTGGTTTGATTTCTGACTATGTATGAACTAGAGTCTCGTACCGAATCCAAAAACATCGTGAGGATACCTGCACACTGGTTGATTATTATTAACTTGTGTGTGAAATGCTTCTTCATTTCAATGCAATGGCAAACCACTCCATTAATAATGCCAAGAAATGACGTAATGATGTAATAATCCACGTAATGACCACGACCCTCAGCCATGAGGAATACGACTATGAAGAAGACCGAATATCATCAAAATCGGTCCAGCGGAAGCTGGAGGTCCTGCGTTCGATCCCCGGTCATGAAAATAATCTTTGTTAGATTGACCCAGGTCTTGGATGTTTATTCATATACGAGTATGTATGTGTTATAGAATTCATATATAGTATCGTTAAGAGATTTTTTATTTATTTACAACATAAAGTACTAGAAGAACATAATAAGAATTCATTAAAATTTATATTAATACTAAACTATAAATACTAAATTAATTTAAATAAAAAATTGATATTGAATCGCCGTCTTCGTGCGGTATCGTTAAGTATCCCATAACACAAGCCGAATTAACTTTGAACTTTGGGGCTGACTCAATCTGTGTAGTTTGTCCCTATTTATTTATTATTTCTACGGTACTTACAGGCAAGATGAGACTTCGAGTGATATTGAAAAATTGAAGTCCACTTAGCGCTATGTCATCTGAATGTATTTGTTCTATAAATCTTTGTATCTAAAAAAGAGAATTGGCTGAATTAACTGGATCAGTTGATAGATACCTTGTTTGTTTTAAAAGCAGTTAACTAATAGTGAGTTGCACCACATCTTTAACGTGCATAGAAAACCGCAAAATACGCCAATTTGTCTAAAAGTCAACAGCGCGTTGGTCAAAGTCATCGTTAAAATTTACCGGTGCAACTCACGCTAAGAGAATAAAACTTTTGTCATTTTCTTTAATTGCAAGTGTATAACTATGAACTTTGAGTAGGTATTCGGAAAATACAAACTATTTTCTATAATTATATTCAACTTTTGAAAGAATATTTAAATAAAGTGTGCTTTGAACTATCTCTAATAGGGTAGATGACATTTTTGAAATGAAAACTTCTTTAGCGGCTTTGTGCACTTTTTGTGTTTCAAAACGTGACCTTATCAAAAATTCACATCATTGCACAACGTTATTAATCAAAGACGATTAAATGGCTGTTGGTGAAGCTGATGAGAGAAAGAGAAGGAGAGAAAGAAAGAGAGGATCAGCTGAGAGGATCTTACTTCAGTGCAATAGAATTTCGTGGGTACTCCATGCAGAGCAATGGACGGCTGGGTTGCAGCCGAATGAACCCTCGAACCAATCAGACATACAGACAGAAAGCGAAACACAAGCAAGAAAATTGAACACGCTAAATATAAAGTGTACTCGTTCCCATTGAAGATGCTGAAATACAAAATAACAGTTTTGAAAATAGGAAAGAAAACTATTAATTAACTTATCAAATAAGAAATAAAACTAATAACACACCCAAAATAAATTACTAATCATTCCTATTCCTAAATGGGATACTGGCTATTTTCAAAAGAAAAAAAAAAAAGTAATTTAGATGATATCACATTTAGTTTAGTAAATTTTATAATTTGGTTTTTGACATTAGTAATATGCTTTTTTGGCAAAAAGCATTTCTATAGTATAGTAAATCACGTAATTAATAATTAAGTTCATCAATTAGATATCCAATTACCGTGGTTATTTAAATACCTTTATACGAGTACAATCTATTTTTTTAACCTGTCTAATAGCCAACATAATACATTCGTTTTTATTTTTACTAACCCACTCGGATAATTTGGACAGCCTTTAAGAGGAAATTTTTGTTTTGTGCCACCCTTGACGCTAATTCTGAAATAAATACAAATAAAAATAATTTTAATAACTTCCATTTCACATGTTTTGGACAAAGGTCACTTTCTTTAAATGTTCTCTAGAATATACTCAGATCTGGATCACGCTAGATTGCAATTGTACCACATTCTGGCACTTTTTTTACAAGATTTTCTTTACCTTGCAATATATGCGAGAGAGATGTTTATTTCGATAGAATGTTACACCTGAATTTTGAAACAGATGACTTCAACTGAATTTAGGATCGACTCTAGTTCCTGTATGGACATTTTTTGTGACATTTGATTGCCATAAGATTATACACAAGCTTTTAATATTATCTGACAAAAAAAGCTTGTATTAAAATTACATTTTCGTAAAAAAAAACTTATATCAGAAGTAACATTAAGTACAAGTTTCGATTTGAAACGGCAGTTTTAGGCAATGGCATTTGTTTACTAATGAAGTAAGAACAAACTGGCCGAGGGCGTTTTAAGTAGTGCCTAAATACATTTTTATTTTTTACGGATGAAAAAAGTCTTACTGTAAAATGTTGTAAACCTGTAGACATATGCAAAAGAGATGGTTCGCTAAAGACACGAACGTGATGCCGCTGAGAACCTCATCGAACATGCGCACCAATCGCGTGGCTTGTGTATAATCCTCTCGCACGGACCGCCAGAACCACGACTCCAAGGACTGGAAGAAAACACGACTAAGTCATCATTTAAATTTTAAAAGCTTTTATTTAACATGATGACGAAAATAGTGGTTAAATGGAGTGGGGGCTGAGACAGGGACAGCGACCGCTTGGTAAACCACTAGTCCGCTATTCAGGTGATATTGCTTGTGTCGCGGGAGAGCGATGAATGAAAAATGGGAAATAAATCATAAATTTAACAAAAAAATAAGTACATATGTATTGTCTAAGCAGAGCAGGAGAAGTATCAGACGATCTGTAATGAGACAAAGACACGTAAATAAAGAAAGTAAAAAAATAAAGAAGCACAAGACAGGGAAGGAAATAGACACATATGCTCAATAGTGTACGGAAATAAGCTGAAATCATGATGTATGCATGTATTTTTGTTCGGGTAAAATCTCCCGAATCAAAATTGAAGATATCTTCAACTTGATGAGCTGAAATTTTATATACACATTTAGTCTGATTGTATTCAGGTCTGGATCAAAGAAAGTCAAATTTATTCAAAGAAGAATTGGATATGAAGAAGGAAACCGTTAAGAGTCTAAACAGTTATTGCACGGATATGATTTTGTGTCAAAATTTCAAAGTCCTAAAATCATTTTACTTACCTTATCTAGAGCAAAATCTATCTTCTCATTTATTTTGTCAAAAATCGATACCAAATACAAACAGATGCAACTTATGAAAATATCAGGATAGCTCCAGTTTAATGACATAATTAAATTAAAGACCTGCAAATAATTATTCCCCGTTTGTATTAATCAGATAATAATTGTTAAGTACATTGTGTCTCGATTCTTCTCAATCGAGGTATTGGGAAAAAATTGTATTCGAAAACTTTAAACAACCTTCTATCATCTTAGGACAAATAGGCAGCTGATAGGCATGAATTCAAGAAAGAATGACGTCAATTTTAAAAATCTTATGATTTATTTTAATACTGACCATGTAACACATCCGTCACAGCCCCAAACGAAACTGGGAACATGCGGAGATGAGACAGATAGTAACTAGATAACACACATACCTGTATGATTATCCCTAATGGAAACGAATAGGGCACATGTTCAGCATCAAAGATCCAGTTATCTTTCTTCATCATCAACATTCTGAAAGGGTCATCGATCATCTCACGAGGAGTGCAATCCAAAATATGTGTATATAATGCTAATTGGTTTAAGGCGCATTCAACTAGAAATTTGAAGTAAAAAATTTGGTATCAAATATAGACACTTTGTACTTTTTATAACTTTAGCACGCCACTTGAATAATGACTCTTCTAGTGGTATTTTAAAGTAATGTATTTTAACACAAAATACCTTGTATGATTGTTATATAATTGTGTGTAAGTAGTACGGATGAACGGTTTTTAAGCATATGAGTCCCCTAGTTCTTTGGTTGTTAGATGTCCTTTAAAAGTCTAGAGCCAGAAGAATACTCGCTAGATTGAAAAAATCGTTCAGGTCACATGCTTATTAGTAATGACTGCCAGATGAGCGGGATAAGTTTAACGTATGCAACCCCAGAGGTCGCGAAATTGATTAGCTTTTGGATACTCAACGGCTGCAGAAAAGGAGGTAGACCGACAAAGACATAAAGGGACAAATATTTATATCGACAAATTATTCCCAAAACAGCCAGAGTTCGCAATAAACAGAAAGAAGAAAGGAAGCCAGCATTTTATGGGGCAAACCCAAAATGCTGGCTTGATGTCGTTATGGATAATGTGCGTGTCGTTGGTCTAACAACAAGCGAACGCTAAGCGTCGTAATGCTAAATGGCGGGGAAGAAACCACTGGTAGAAAGCACAGATAAGAGGAAGAGAGTGGAAAGAAAAGTGTTCAGAACTCAAGTTGAGACCTGAAAGGAGCTCTTCAATGAAATTTTGTATTTCTTGAATTTTAGCGGGAATTATTTTATCTTTAAATAATTCGTTACAATGGTATGTGCACCGGTAGATAGAATTGATCGTAGTGACGTTGCTACATAGTTGCCACAGAACATGAAGGCCGGCCGCAGCATTGCTAACGTCAGGATGCCTGGGGCAGCTCCCTCTCCACAATAGATGGCGCTAGCGGTCTTAACAAAAAGGGAATGCATTTGCCCAGCAGTGGGACACAAAAACCAAGGTTTCAAACAAAGACTTGCTTACTTGGACCCACGATTACTATAGCAATGGTGATTACAGTGCTTCGGAATATAACGCGTTGGTCAATATATTCATCCAGTTTGCAATACGTGATCTGTTTCATAACAGTCGGCCATTTTCTAGCTATAAAAATAAATATAATAGTGTTGAAGCTTGTAGTCGCGGCGAAGAGGAACAAGTCTGAAAATGTTTTAATTTGGTTATTTAACTCATTCCAATTCCACATGCTTTTATAATATCAGACTACACATAAAACAGGAGAGCATCTAGCTCAAAAAAAAATTACGACATTTACATAACAAATTAAATATGCTATTAGTGTTAAAAGGTCAAGTAAATAATCCGATATAGCTCATAATAATCTCATAGCTTATGAGCAAAATAGGAAAGTATAATTTTGTAATACTAAATTATTTTTAAACTTATTAACATTTGTATATATTATAGAAACGCATTCGCACAGCTGAAATCAATTAATATGAAGATCCATGGGATCCACAGGGCCACAGAGAGTAGGTACATTACCGCATGAAATTACATCATCTACATAGCGTAGGAGCCTAAAATCGACGTTTGGGCCTTCGCTACAGTAGTAAGTTGAAACTTGGTACATATAAATTAATATCTATCTTGCAGACCTAGTCTAATAACCACCCCGTTTTGGTACTTTTAAAGTAACATATATACAAATTGGTGTTACAAGATAATGTTATGTCTTCTTGCGCTCTCACTGGATCATCTTTGTTTAAGATTAATAAATAGCTTTTGTTATATTAGTTTTTTATTTATAAAAGGTAAAAACCTGGTTTCTTTGAGGTATTTTTCAAGAGTCAGCTTCTCACAAATTAGTACTCCTGCTACATAATTTGTCTTAGGTAAATTGTGTTATTTGTAATCTTTTTGTGAGAGGAAAAAATAAAGTTATTATTTCTTTAATAAACCTATACTGTATGCAATTCTTCTTATCTTATGTTTTTAAAATCTTATGTTCTTTAAATTACATATGTGACTACCGTGAAGATGCCTATGTAATCCACACACAATGTAGGTACTAACTGCATTTTATGTTTATTGTGAACAAGTACTTATTTTCAGAGAGCACATTTGAAAAAACACTTGATTTTTGTTGATATTGCTGTCGTGATCGGACCGTGTCGTTAAACGCAGATATCTTTTATCTTTAAATTTTATTATTCTAGTAGCTTTGTGTCTATACTTTTATATATTCTCTCATTATTTTATTTAGTCTTTTGCTAATTTTATGAACACAATATGTACAATCAGCAGCATATTATTAAATATTAAGTTGAACAAAATGATGGTAAACTTGTATAATTAGTTAAAACTGTTTTTAATATTTAATATATCCACTTGCACCATCATATTTTTATCAATTTCATTTATTTAATAGTATAAATTAAAATAAATAATTTGAATAAATTATGATACAATAGATAATTATCTACCCCGTTATTTAAAAGAAAAGATAAAGCATATTTTAAGCTAAAATGTCTCTATCACTATCGCACTTATAATAAACAAATAATATTTGACATTGATCGAAAGATACAACACGTACATTAGCTAAAAGTATGCATTAACTTTTATATGAATAACAGGGCTAGATAGAAAATAAATACTGACTAATATACGCTATGTTTATGCCGATGGAATTGCTCATTAAAAACAAAACAGAAATCATCTTGGTTACTTGATATGAGCATATGAATAGAGAGTATAACATTTGCCAGGATACAAACTTGAATCTGTAAAGAAAAAATAATATATTTATCTGAAAATAATATTTAAAAAATAAATGAGATTTCAGCGCGTCTTCGTGAGTTAACGGGAGAACCACGGGCGGGCAGTTTTGCACAGAGGATTGCCTTAACGGTTCAAAGTGGTAATGCTGCCAGCCTTCTTGAAACCCTTCCAAGCGGCGACGTGCTAGAATCTCTTTATTATTTATATTTATAATTTTTGTACGTAGTATGAAAAAAGGACCTCAAAAATAACTAAAAATATATTCTCAGTATTTAACATGTATATTTTTCGTTCCGTTTCGTATTATTATCGTGTTGTGGAGCATTAAATTAGAAAGTAATTGATAATTTTAAAAATTAATTTTAGGTTCATACTTACTTCATTTTTCTAAAATCATTTTGTAAAATCCCCATCAACGGATTCAAACCCAGGAATTGGCCCAAAATTATGACCAGTCTCATTGATTTCGCAAAAATATTATGCGGTGTTTCAAATACAGACAATTTGGGACCTAAAAAATGATGATACGATGTCTAATGTCAATGCAATTTATATATTTTGAGGGCTTAGTACGAATTAGCCATTCGATAACGACCATCAAATGTTTTCGAAGCGAGACGCAGCGAACCAATCTTGCCGTGAAGTCGTTTCGTCACAATGACGCACTGTGATTGGTGAGCTGCGTCTCACTGTGAATCGACTCGATTGGGAGATGTGCGTGCAAAGCAAAGTCGTACTACGGATACTGTAATTAGACTTACACTGGTACTTAACCTTTTACAGACAATAACTCCACATCAATCTATGCTTATATTAATAAATGTCAAGACAGAATATACCTATACGAAATTATAAGATCAATAATTTTCATATTGAACTCTAGACAACGACTGTTAACCAAGAAAAAACAATTGCGTGCAAGGATCGAACTCGCATTTGACTAGTTTTTCAATTTTGTTTCTTTCTCTCTTTTTGGCTTTTTTCATCCTGCTAGTGTTGCATTATCGGCAGTGATGCCCTGAAGTCTGAGGTACGTGTAAAACATAAATCTTTTTGAAGGCTGTCATACCCTCTATGGGAATGTTATTTTCGCCTGTCAACTTTGATGTGGAATAGTCCTCTTCAAGGGCGGAAATTACACGCCATATTTTTCTTGCGGTTTTTTTACGTACCTTTAACCACAGTCCATGCATTATTCTCGCGGTCTAAAGCGCCCTTGCTACCGGATTTTGCAATATTCCTGGTAAAATAAAAATATATTCATTGGATAAAATTATAATTGATTGATTTTGGGATACATTATAGTTAACGACTCGGAATTAAACATATACGGCAGGCGGAACTTTGAAATAAATACTACTGGTTAATAATTTTGTGACAGACTACTTAGACCTTCCAGAAGAAGCTACTTTTTATTGCAAAAAGTCTTAAGCAGGCGTTTGGTATATAACGATAAAATGGTTAAGTGTAACACTATAAATGTCAGAGAGCGAAGTGCGGGTTTGCATTTCCCTACTCACTATCGAATCGATTCGAAGTGAGACGTAACGAACCAATCACATTGCGGTGTGGTTACCGTTGCTTCACAATGGTACACTGGAACTAGTCAGCTGCGTCTCACTGCGAGTCGACACATTGGTGAGATGTAAATAGTAAAGTAGCATTACGCACGCAGGCGTGTATACGTGTACACGTGCGTTAAAATTCTATAC
The DNA here is from genome assembly GCF_027563975.2 of Plodia interpunctella. Taxonomy (NCBI): domain Eukaryota; kingdom Metazoa; phylum Arthropoda; class Insecta; order Lepidoptera; family Pyralidae; genus Plodia; species Plodia interpunctella. The sequence goes on from NC_071298.1 coordinate 2,818,360, forward strand.
AATTTTTGTGTCCGTGCGGGATTCGCGTTCCGTGTGCACGAGCCTTAAAAGTTATACTTATGTATGCTTACGTTTTCTCTACTTCAGCTTTCTTGGTATACATCGATATGAAATTATTAACTTCCAACATCTTGTAAAGCTCCCAATGTGATGGACCTATAAAATGTCACGTAAATATTGTTAGTTGGTCATTAAATTTTCTGACAAACTGTGGTGTGGACGAAGTACAGGTTAGCATTTCATTACTCACCATCGAATCGATTCAAAATGAGACACAGCGAACCAATCACATTGCGCCATTGTGACGCAACGACAACCACACTGCAATGTCATTGGTTCGCTGCGTCACACTTCGACTCAATTCAATGGTGAGAAGTGAAAATGCAAACCCGCACTTCACCCTTTTACGTTCTACTTGACATATGTGTTTTCGCCCTCACATATTTCAATTTTCATACACGGCCGTATTATTACAAATACTTATAAAATACATACCAAGTGGACGTTTCTCCTGATTATTCATTTTTTCTCCTGAACACAACAATATCGACGGTAACCACAGAAAATCGGACACACACTAAATCTGATTATTGGCCTAAACATTATATTGTCAAAGCGTACATATTTAATAACTAAGGTTTGTTTTATGACCTCTAATTATATATTCTGACAATCACCAAGCGTACATTTATACAGACAAGTGATGGGAAATTAAAATATAATAATATCTATGTACTTATCTGTTTTGTAAAATTATATAGAATGATGGAGTTATCAGCAATAATAACATTTAGAGCTTTGGAAACTTATAGTTTTTTCTTTCAAGTTGTGGACAACGGAAAATAGCCCATGAAATCGAAATGATAAGGATTTAAATGGCATAAACTTCGTCTAATAGCCTCTTCCTCTATAGTCTAATTAGCCTGCTTACAGTCAACCGCGGTGACAAGAGACCGCGGTAAGAGATCATTCTTGTATTAATTTTAATTTGTAAACTTATTTTTCATACAAATTTGCTTTTTCCCGCGTCTTCGCCCTCATGATTTTCCCTTCAGGAAAATATTTAGACTCTTTAACTAATCTGGTTTCCCCATACTAACTTTGAACCCCCTTTTTACCCCCTAAGAGGATGAATTGTGTAAAATCCTTTCTTAGTGCGCCCCTAAACCACATAAGGAACCTACTTGCTAAACTTAAAGTTTTTAGACCCAGCGGTTTGGGGCTAGCTACGTTTGCTAGAAGAAGTAGACGTGTTCTCGAGTGGAAACCGCACCCGTGTAAGCGGAGCATAAGACACCTACTGGCTCGATGGCACGATGACCTGCGAAAGTTTGCCCGACGACAGTGGTGCCTTGGTAGTGGCCTATGTCCAGCAGTGGACTGCTATATACTGATGACGATGATATAGCAGTAGGATTAGAACCTTTCAATCACGAGCTTATCCATTGGACCACTACCACCACCTCAAAGTTACACAATTACAACATTACCCCTGATGCCGTAGCCAATTTCCATTTCAATATCAAAGGCCACAGTTTATGTAAATCTCGGAGCGAATATTGGTAAGATTTCAATTCACATTGACAATATGAGAAGTAGATGCTATAATAATTGTAATGAAAGTTTAGGATAAACTTAAAATTGCGTAATTAAAAGTTTCCATTTATCTTAAATTTCCATTTTTAAATCGATCGTCATACATCGATAAATATTAGTTGGAAGCGCAGCGTCTTGACCGCCACAACGCAACCGTTACCTCCCATAATCCATAAAATCTCTTCGTAGAAAGAATCGCTTCTAAAATTTAACACCATTAGCACGGATTATCCAGATTCTACTATATAATAAATGCGTAAGTTAATTTTGTTTGTTACCACCTTCATCTTTAATCAATAACATCCAATTATCTTCAATTTATTCATACATAATTAGTTAGTTGTAGGAGAAGGATAAGAACCCACTGGCAAAATGCTAATCATTTTATGAAATCAAGAAATGAAACTATTTTTATCTTTGACACACACCACTCATCAATTTTTAACTACCAATATCATATACAACCAATATTTACCAATATCACTAATGTCAAACTTTATTCAAGTCGCCTAAATCTTCTGACATTACTTTTACGAGTACTTACTGATGAGTACCTATTGGCGAGTAGTGGCAACATATGTCGGTTTATGTCCAGTGTTTGCCCAGTTTCTTACTAAAAAATCCGACCAAGAAGAAACTGACCAAATAAACCCATATCTGTGCATACATACCAGTTATTGAACAAACTGTGAACATGCACACTGCAGGTTTCCTGACGATGTGAACATTCCTTCACCGGAAAGCTTTTTTATTTTTGATGGATGGTAAGACCGTCCCTAGTGAAATCACATGTCAACCTTTGGTATAACTGTTTCTTTTACTATGCCAATAGCATCTAAATTAATATATAAAGTTTAATTTTTTTATATAGTAAAAATATTGATTAGTCTCCTCGTTTGGTCTCATCTTATCACATATAAGTTACACATTCATCTCGGTTTATGATTATAGGTATTACATAATATCTTTAGTGTAAAAATATATGTTTTTTGAAGAAGAATGAAGAAATCGCTATAACAAACTCGATATTGTGTTTTCTAGAATGGAACATTTACGCTATCTATTTAGTTAAGCAGTCAATTTTCTTTCTTCCGATTTCGAACATTTGTAACTATATTAAAAAGATTGTCGATTAGAATTTCAAATATTATTTATATTACTATACTTTCTGTGACAACTTTACATAATTGTTCATTCTATTTTCAAATAGATTTTATTAAATAATACGGTACAAAATAAAATTGTTAGACAAATTAAGAAACCCCAAATTTCAATATGAATTTCACTACATCTTTTGAACTACTGAACCAATTTTCATGAAATATGTAAGAACACTCTAGATAAAATTATCTATAACACAAAAAACTAAACGAAAATCGGTTCATCCGTTTGGGAGCTACGGTGCCACAGACAGATACACCTATACACAAATAGAGACGTTAAACTTTGCGTCGGGGGTTAGTAAACATTTAAATTTGTGTCTATTTCTGCTCTAATGCTGAGAAAAAAAATATGGCCACTAGTATGTAAATATATAAAAATAACGTATTATCAACCTCCCGACCCGAGTATTATTGGCGAGTTTAAATTTTAAATATTATAATCAATTATTTTGAATTTAAACTCTACACACAGTCCAACCAATCGTACTATGATGGCGCAAGTTTCCTTTCATCAGCACTTGATCACAATCATAATATGTTTCAGTATACCTTTTAACCATGTACTTTATTATGTACTTACATTGTTATATTACTGATAAAAAATATACATAAATTTATATTAAAAAAATGGTAAGCCCTTCTGGCATAATAGGGACCAACACTGTTTGAATGAGTTTCTTTCGGCATTTCTTCTCAGCAGTGGTCATTCCGGAATGCTAGTAGTTTGTAGCTTTGTTTTTTATCATTTAATTTAGAATATAACGTGAAAAAGTGCCTGTGAAGGCCTAATTTCTGAATAAATGATTTGATTATGATTGATTTTGATTTTGGTGGTCCAACTAGTTGGAATGTGGGTTGATTCAATTTTCGTATCTCCATATTAAATTGTCTTGCTGACAATATTTTTTGGGTCGATACTGAACAAGCTAGATTTCTATTTCATTAGACAATGAAGTGATAAACTGACAAAGTAATAGTGGTTCAGCAAAGAAGTACGTCGTAAAAGTGTCGTTACACCATACAATGTTTGCGAATGGTCGTGTTTAGTTAAATCCAGTTTACTGCACGTGTTGCATTGGAATTATTTTTTTTTACACCTTCAATATCCCTGTTAAATTCTAAGATATTAATGTATTGGGATCCCTTTTCTTCGAATAATTTTTTTATCCTAATTTAATTTAGCATTACGAGTTCGGTATATATTTTTTGACATAATAATATTTTAACATACTTGTTTTTTGGCAATACCTTTTCAATAAGCATAATTATAGTTTAAGCTAATGTATTTTACTACAATTTTGATTTGCATAAAGCTATAGTGTAGCAGTAGGTTAGGGTGCGACAGGGCGGCCCTTGGTCCACCCATAAGCCGCCAATATGCTTTAGAATATTGTGCTTAAAAATTGTTATGCTTATGGTAGGTATGCGTAAAAAAATTGTGCCTGAAACATTATGACAAATGAATATTGTGCGTAACTATTATTACGATAAATAAAAGTATGCCATATTAAATTATGACATAAAATTGTATGCAGGAAAATACGGAACCTAATGTATTTTACAAAAACATATATTTTTTTATTTATTTATCAAAGAATCAACAGTATTTAAATACATAGATTTTATGTAATCGCGAGCTAATATTAAACTTTCTACCACTAAATGAAAATCATGGTTCTAGGTGACTATGACTTATAGCAATAGATATCAAAACTTGGAGTCAAGAATTATTGAAATTATTTATTTCGTTTTTTTAATAAACTGTGTAGGTATAGGGATACAAGTAGGTGCCCTTGGTTCACCTAACTGCACGCAGGTGGACCACTAGCAAGAAAAAGTGCCCGTGATGCCAGTTGAACTTAGCAGGTGGAACACGATCGACGCCCGTAAAGTTATCACATACGGTACAGCGATTATTCTCAATGGTAATAGTGAGACTCGACGCAAAAATCGTGTTATTTCTTTAAATTTATTGTGTTATTCTTTAGGTAAAAAATAATAATTTTTGATCTTTTTTCTGTCTTTTCTCTCGATGAATTGGAGACGAAATAGAACATTATTTTAACTTACCTTGATAGACGGAGTCGGAAAACAGTACCATATTTCATTTACCTTCATCTCACGACTGACATATTCGACGATATATCATTCCAACTAGATTTATATTCCCTCGGGACGGCCTTAATTTTTTTAAATTGCTTCCTTCTTTTTTTATTATACTTCACTATGATTACATATGGTTTATATTAACAACTATTTTGTTATTGATATCTAGTGCACGAGTGGAGTATTACAAAAGAAAAGCAAATTACAGATCGAGTTTTAACACATAATTGTAGAAAAAAGTCTTAGACGTAGCACGTATGAGATTATCGTTTGAGAATTACAAAACTAACATGTCATATGAATATACATGTAATAAACATGTAATATATTTGTATTGTATATAATAAACATGTAATATACTAAGGCACTAGTCGGTTAGATAAAATAAAAAGTATTTGATTAAAAAAAATAAAAAATATATATGACAATGTTCTGACCGCACTTTTTTATCAAAAAATGTTTGATTAAACCAACAAAAATTAATATTTATAAATAGTTATTATACATATAGAATGCAGTCATTTCAGTAAGTACATGTGCAGTTTCAGTTTCTGCTACTTCCAGCTCACACATTATCTACATTCATATCCTTAAGCCTCAAGCAGTTAAATAAATAACAGTTATGTTTAAAATTATAAGTACGTAAGCATTGTACCTAATTTTTGAAAGGTTATTTACTGCAAACAACATGTTGAATTAATTTATTTTTAGAATAAATAACACACTCGATTTAAAATTACATATTATGTAAATCAAAATATTTATTGGGATATCGTACGACATACTATAAGAGCCTAACATTGCCAAGAATAGTAATAAAATTTCAGCGAAATCTTCAAAATTTTAAACTTTACTTTAATGACGAGGCTTCGTGGCGTCATAATGCCATGCAAATGGCGGAAACACGCCAAGATGAAAAACAGTGTTATATCTAAATACACAAAGTATGGCTGCAAGCGCATGTGCGTTATATGAACGTGATCCATTTTTGCTGAAATATTTTAGTATTTTAATGGAGCTGCAGCATGACTAGTTCGTACGTTATTATGCTTCCAACAACCTGTGGACAAAATGCATTTGTGGAGTAGTATTTTCATTTTAATTAAATATTCAAACACTCACATAAAAATGTGAAAATGGCTATTCCTATAACATTGTATTCATTGGATTATTTGACATAACAGGTGGACTGCTTGCTTGGCCACCCTATTTCAAAAAAGCAAAGTGGGGGGAATAAAAAAACATTATTCAAATTAATTAAAATATGTATATTATATATTTATATATATTTATCAAACAAATCACACAGATTGAGTTAGGCCCCAAAGTAAGTTCGAAACTTGTGTTATGGGATACTATACCTCAACGATGTATATTCTGTTGACCTGATCGGGGATCGAACCCGGGACCTCCAGTGTAGCAGTCCGGCATGATGACCATTAGGCCATGGAGGTCGTTATAGGAAATCAAAAAGATTTAAAAAAAGTATTGTTCTTCGCTAGTTTACTCGGCACAAAATGTATTGGGTAGATTTGTCCTACAAATTCCCGGTCCCTCTCTGCTGATGGGCAAAATTTTGAAAAAAGAACTTGCCTACATTTTTAATCTGTTACTTCACCATAATGCATTCATACAGTTTAACAAAATTGATTAAAGACGAGAAACAGCGATGCCTTAAGAAAAATACAATGTTGTACCCACCTGAAGTAGCATTGGACGGGTGACATAAAAAAATAGTCCACTCATTGCGACGGGAGTATACTCAATTTGTAATCGAAAACGTCGCACCTGAACAGAAGAATCATATCAGTTACATGACTACATGAAAAATAACAAAATAACGAATTTAAAAGATCATCGAATTGCAAACATATCTGTAATTACAGATATGTTTGCAATTCATACCTATATCTAAATATTCTAAAGATATCACACAGGTTTAGGTTACCGCTCCGGTTGGTACCGATCCAAAGAATATCGGTATCAGTAACTAGTGTGATGGGTAGTTATGAAACCAGTACTCTCTGGAGTGGAACTTTTGACTCAAAATGTATAAAAAACGCATTAATAAACGTATATTAATTTAAATATGTTTTTCAATATTTGATATTGTGAGTGAAATGACAAAAATATGGTAAAATGCAAAATACGTACAGCTTTTGGTTGAGAAAAAGATCAGGAAGTTATAAACCTAAATTAAGATGCTCGTGGATTTTCTACCAATAATAGACTTACCTCAAGACCATATTCAGAAGAAGGCACTAAATCCAGAGCTGTCAAAGGCTTCTTGGCTACCAAGCTTACATTGGCAGCCAACAGCGATGTAACAACAAATCTCAGAACAAGGAATACAAACGAAAATACATAATATGTCAAGTACTCCGGAGAATGTCGAATTCTGGAAGCCATATAAAAATATCTAAATAAGTGTAATTTATAATCAATTTTATGTGTATTTTATATTTAATGTGACAAGTCTCAATTTAGTTTAAAAGTCCAAAAATTAAGTCCAGCGTAATATAATCCTACATAGAATCCCACTTTTGTGTTTAGACGTCCGTACTTTTGCGCCAATTTGTAACGTCTTGTGCTATCCTTAACTATCGCTTTCCCGTGACCCCAACAATGTCACATGATCTGGAGACTTGGTCTACCAAGCGGTCTCTGTCCCTGTCTCGACCACCACTATTACTCAATATTCTAAAATTACGATGAGCCAATGGCATCTCTAAGTAGGTCATAATAGGTCAATTAGTACAACAAATCTTATGAAATAAACAACAAAATATATCTTACATATCCACTTTATCTTTATCGCAGTCAATCAGTCTCGATTGGGATGTTCTAGAACAAATCAAAATGAAACATGTTAAAAAACGGCTATAAAGGATAAATATTTAAACATGAACTTAGATTTCTTTTCGAAAATAGAATTCTGAAAAACCTTTCTTTCTTTTTGTATAGAAATTAATTTCGAACTCACAGCTTTGAATGTAACTTGGAAGAAGTATACATACTTCAATAAGAAAGATATGCTTACTTTAATGTGTGAAACAGTTGCGTACATATATAAAATATATATGTGACAAACGACTGCAGGATGATGAGGCGCAGTTGCTCATTCACTTGCATCACGAGTTCCTCCACGCGGCTGTAATGAACTCTGAGTTGTTCCCAGGACGAGTCATTCTGGAATTTAAAATATTAGGGTTTCTTATATCGCCTTATTATTGTTTTAGCTACTTCCCAGGGCTTTCCTCCCGTATTCTCAAGATATATTCTCTCTCTTCCTTCCTCAGGCATTGAACGTCGGAGCCCAGGGACCGCTTTCCTACTTTCTTTCTTGTCTCCTCTTCGCACGTTGGTCGGCATCCCTAGTTGTCAGCCCATTTCCAGAATATATTGTTACAGGATTACTGGTATATAACGAATAACCTTCCAAAGGCGCATAAGGTACATCTAACTAACAAATACTAACATCTTTTGTTCTACAACTTTTGTCTAAACGTAATAAATACATTTTTTTTTCCTTTTGTTACTTTTAATGTCGTTTCTATAAAACTTAACTATGTTCGATTCCGCTACATAACGCTACTGTACCTTTCTCTTGTTGCTTGGCTATTACATAGACTTAAGATGTTGTAGAATCGCAAATTAGATTGTATTAATTTTATATGAAAAAAAAACTACTAATCACCAAAGTCGTAGAATAAAAGTTGCTTGTTTTGATGTACCCAAGTAGTCTTTAGGAGGTTTTGCGTTTGATACCAGTAACCCTGTATATGTTAATATTTTAGATCTATTATATATAGGTATGCGTTTGTGAGTTTGTATATTTGAGGCTCCTAAACCACCGAACTGATTTCAAAAATTCTTTCACCGTTAGAAAGGTACATTATCCAAGACTGCTATAGGCTATATTTTATCTGAAAATTCCGGTCCGGGTCCGGGCAACATCTAGTATAATATAAACTTTCATCGTATGGGATACCGTAGAACGTGGGATAACGAAACGGAGGAGAAAAAGTAGTAGATCCAACTTACCCGACGTTTATTGATAACTTTATTCAAGTCCTGGAAGTATGAGATCAGGTATATGCTGAAGCAAATAATCAAGACATCTGTGAAGCTCCATAAAAATGTCACTTGTATGTTGACTATCTACAAAAATAAAATTATATTACAATGCAGCACATTTATATATTTTCTAAACAAATATATATATAATCCTTTCTAAGCCAATAGCAGAAATAGATAAAAATGAGTTATCCATGCATACGGCCTTTTTACCGAGGTCTACCTCAATCAGTGATTTTATTAGCCGGTTTTTCAGTCTGATGACCATCTTTCCCATGACGATAAAATAAGTCACAAGGTCAGACACTTAAAAAGCCGCTGGTGTCGACTTTCGATGGCCAACTTTAGGGCGCCGGAAGGAATAACCCCCAATATAGTATATAAAGATATTTTTTAATCTTTCTAATAATTTTTACTCTTTAACAAAAATTGTTCGGTCACGTGAACGAAGTTGCAGGCATCAGCTCAGTGTCCTAAGTGGACCCTAGTTTCTGACCGATCTCGCAAATGAAAATGTTCAGATGACAGAAAGAGAATAAAGTAACACATTGCTGAGCAATGGCTTCTGTTCCCTATTCTACAAAGTTCTAAATAAGTCAAGAAAATTAACAACCTTAAAAATGAATCCGGCAACGTGATTGTAAGGCAGATGTTGCAAGTAATAAGGCGCGATTACAACAAAATATTCCATCAGTATTTCGTACAGTTCAGTTGAGGACGACATGCACTGTTTGGTTAGATATATGATGTATATCACTGATAAAACATGTTCCACTGTAAAAAACATAAACTAGATTATTACAAGCTGCATGACGTGACTTTGATACGGTGGGAATATTGGATAAATTGGACCCTATTTGACTCAGGTCAGGAATAATATAGCTGCCTATTGGTGAATGATTTACAAAGTGATCGAGTAATTCCGAAGACTACCCTCAACAAACGAACTTACAATTAATAAGTCTTTAATATATTTTAACAAAATACTTATGTACCTCATACCATCGATCCTAACTAATAATATTATTAATGCGAAAGTAAGGTTTGTTCAACCAATCTTCTTGAAATTTTGCATACATGTAGTTTGAAGTACGGAGAAGGACATAGGGACATACCGTTCGTCCATTAGATATTCGTGCTGGCAGAGCCAAAATAGTATAGAGTTTTTTTTGTTATCGACTGACTGATATTCTTTTTAATTACACCAAAAGGGTGGACTGATTACGATGAAATTTAAATTAATGATAAAGTCGAACCTGGAACAAAGACTGCAATTTATCCTGAATTACTTAAGAGAGCGGAGCCTCATTCCAAGGTTAGTAATCTTCATTATTGCATCGCTGAATTAGTTCGCCTATACTGCCGTCATAAGCACAATTTTCAAATTCAAATTCAAATTCAAAATTCTTTATTCAATTTAGGATGATATACATCACTTATTGACGTCAAAAAAATTACTTAAACTAAGTCTAATGCCGGCTTCCAAAGCGCAGGTGAAGAAGAAACGGCGCAACAAACTTCACCGCAGTCTTTTCTCCAAGGACGTCAATTAACAAATATAGGTCTTATACATATATTAAAGAGGGACACAAGGGGCGCTTTCAATATTTTATCAAAAATACTGGGAGATGCACCTTTTTTCACTCATAATGAAAATTTAAATGAGTAACTAGGGATTTTGTAATAAATATTGGATGACACTCTTGCTTAAGAAGGTTGCTGAATATTTATGTGAAGCTTGACGAGTGATTCTTTTGATTTATATCAAAATTCTTACCCAAAGCAGCAATCATGACCGATGACGTCATGATATTGCAGCACGTGATAGTATTCTTGGAAGTTCTTATCTCCTGAAGATGGTGTTCTATTTCTGTCATTTTTCTCATAAACACTGGCCAATCACGGGCCATCCCGGCCATCATAAACATTGAAAAAAATCCAGTCATTGAGAAAATACAGTCAGCTATGAAAAAAAATATATATTTGTAATAGACTATGCTGAAGTGTTTATATATTTGGTCCTCAAAGTTGTCGTCGTTGTAGTCGTCAAAGTTGACTGGTGCAACAAACCCATAGTCTAATAAAAACGAAACCATACTTACAAACAGTGATTAATGTTAAATCATTTTCAAGAAGCCATAAAAAGGTCAATATTGCTGACAGACTTCCAACCACAATGGTAGCTACATAATATATAATGTAAAATCCTTTTAAGTTGTACCTGAAAATTAAATAAGTTAAATAAATATGATTAGAACGAAGATAAAAGAATTAAAAAAACATATGTGCTTTTAATTTTATGACCGTATTATATTAACCGCTTAACACGCTAATCGGGGATGTTGGATGCACTAATTAACTTTGGAATTAGGATGATGAATTTGATTATTATAACATCGCATTGTCATCCAAACTAAAGGTGAATCCCAAATTTCAGATCTACTCAGAATAACACACTAACAGTACAAGTGAAACAAAAGCGAATGGGACAAACTCAAGTAATGCTCGCTTGATGTCGTCATTGGATACGACGGATATCCTCCGTGCCAATGGTCTGACAACTAGTGATGCTGACGACCGTGCGAAGTGGAGACAAAAAGTAGGTAATCAGACACTGGGCTCCAACGCACAACAGCTGAGGAAGACACTTGGAAAATGCTCACATGAAAGAAAACGTGTGAAATACAAGCTTGTAAAATAAACTGACCTGAGACCAGATATTGTAGGTTTGTCCAGTCCCTCCACTGGAAAGAATCCCGCCCAACGACACATACGCATCCCGAAGCGAAAGCATTGATACACTTCACTGTACTCTGAGTTTTGATCTTGAATTGGTGAGCTTGAAAATGTATGAATATATAATAATTATGTGGTTTATCCCACTGGTATATCCTTCTCTGAAGGCTTCTAAAATTGACGTTGATTTTAACCGGCGCGCCCCTGACGTTCAGACAAAATGGTGTAGTTTGCATTTTTCTGGGCACGTTAAAGTTAACGTTATATAGTTGACGGTGCAATACATTCCAATAAGACGCCACTTGTGCAACACCTTTTAAAATCCTAATTTTAACCCCAATAAGGACTAGGTCATTTAATATCGGATGAACATAAATACATCAAAGAAAAGGCTAAAGTTATTTATAATTATTATTTAAATTAGTTTAATTTAGTTGTTCTTTATTTATTCATATAAATAAGTTAAAGTAAATATATAATTATAAATTAAATTTTAATTCACAATTAATTATAAATTGTAATATAATATTGTTTATATTATTATATTAGTAGGTAATCAGGTTAAACTTTTATGTACCTTTTATGTAACTCAACTTTCAAAAAATTATTTTTCAGCACTTTCATTATAGTATAAACGAATGTGTCTTCAAATATTTCATTAGAACACTGATTTATACGTTAGATTCTACTTGTGATAAACGTTATTGCTTCGGTAACATCAATATTTTCAGCGTCAGCCTGCTGTCATGTTTTGTTTTCATTAGCGTGTCTCATATATGGATTTAATAATATTAATAAATACAATATTATTTTCATTCCAAAATCTGAGGTTAACATTAATTTATTGGTCTTATGGGGTCCTAAGGCGTGCAACTACGATAACGCAGCCGCGGGTAAAAACCTAGTTATTTCATAAGTGATTCTTTTACATTATGAATGGAATTTATAATAATCAATGACGTAACAATTAAATTTATGGATGTGTTTGATAGTTACGTGATGTCGCGCTGATGGATACGGCAGACTGATCTGCATCGCAAATTTATACAATCAAGTTAATTTCAATACTGGTCAGTGCGTGTTAAAGCCATGTCTTACACAAGGTACTGTACGTCTGCACAATAACAAACACATACATAATTAACTCTCAGATGTAATTAAACCTTTGTAACGATTAGGACTTTGGATTAGGACTAATATTATAAATGTGAAAGTAAGTTTGTTAATCTTCACGCTTTATCTACTCAACTAAAACTTCTTGAAATTTTGCATACATATAGTTTGAAGGATGGAGATGGATTCTCATCCCGAAAAAAAAACTGCTCCAAAAAAAGAAGCCGCGGGCAATAGCTAGTAATAAATAAATATATAAGTATATCAAGACAAATCACACAGATTGACTTGGCCCCAAAATTAGTTCGAGACTTGTGTCATGGGATACTAGTAACTCAACTATATTTAATTGTGTAACATATACTTATATAGAAGAATATCCAAGACCTAGGTCTGCTTGACCTGACCGGGGATCGAACCCGGAACCTCCAGTATAGTAGTCCAGCATGACGACCATCAGGCCACATAGGTCAGCTTATTAAAAAATGTAAAAAGCAATTGCTTTATATAACACTAGCCGCTTGCCCCGGCTTCGCTCAGGTGAAACCATAATAAAAAGTAGCCTATATCACTCCTGAAAGTTTCGCCCATTTTTGTGTCAAATTTCATCAAAATCTGATCAGTAGTTTATCCATTACAAACGAAATACAAATCTTATCTCTTTTTAATATTAGTATCTATTTTTTCCCATAAATAATAATACTTTAGGTAAAATATTTTCCCCCAAGTAATTTGTTGTTCCACATTTCATTTCTGATAGATTAAATATTAAGATAATATTTACTTCGATTTGTCGTAAATAGTTTACTGACAAACAACTTGTTTACCTTTGACATTGATATACAGTGTTCTTCAAACCAATCGTTTATTATTTAGATTTGTCTTGTCCTGCTTCATTGTGTCAAGTATCTATATTACAAATTGGTGTTGGTGTGTACAGTTTGTATGTTTGTGTAGCTAGAATTTAGTTTAAATTTATTTGACAAAAGTTATCTTCATACATATTTTCTAGAGCTTTTTATTTTTACTATTTACTTACTTAAATAGTCTTATTTACTACTATCTAAATCTACCATCGAATCGGAACGTAGTTTACTACTAAAAGTTCTTCTTCTTCTTGACCTTATCCCACTCATGTGGGGTCGGCACAGTATGTAAGTTCCTTTCATTTCGTTCTATCGTTTGCCATATCCATTGATACTCCTCTCCTGTTCATACTATCCTTGACACACTCCATCCATTTCTTCTTAGGTCTTCCTCTATTCCTGGAACCGTTTACTTCCATCTTTAATGCCCTTTTTAGACTGAAAAGTTCAGAGCCAGAAACTCGCACTTTTCTCTTTCAAAAGATGTTTGTTACATTATTTGATTTTACAATAAAATATTAGCATTAATTTTAAATCTATATACATCTAATCTATATATAATACTTTGCAAGTTAAATAAAAGCTTATTTAACTTGCAATGGCGAATGAAAAAAAAATTTTTCCTGCTAAAAGATAGGTACTTAAATACCTGCAAATCGAATAAGCAAATCCATAAGTAACAGCTAGTATGAACTATCGAAACAATTCTGTTATTCCAGTCTTCATTAATAAATTTGATGAATTGTGTTATTATTGTGTTTGGTATGTACGAGGCACCTCAAAGATACTGTCAACACCATAGAAAATATGTCGGTTGTTTATTCATAGTGACACATAAATTGTGAACTTATTAATAAATAATTAAATTATAAATTTTGTTCGTTGGCAACAATGAAAGCGTTGAAAACAGGGCCTCGTAAAATGTAATTTTATAGAAACTTTTATTAAATTTTAAGTGTACGTGACATTCTACGGGTAAAGGTTACCAAGGGTGAATTTCACAAGCGTTTGAACGCGGCGTGTAGCATTTCATTCTTGTGCGACATTTTATTTTTATAAGGAATATTTTTTTTTTAATCCAACATTAATAAAATTAACATTGTACCAGTACTTTACTTATTTATAAAATAGGATCATTAAATTGATTACTGTGTGTGGACTAACGACATCCCTCGGCGAAATTCAAAACGCTCGTGAAATTCACCCATGGATAGGTTTTAAATATAGTTTTTTAGTTTTGATTCAAACAGTTTTAAAATAGGTAGGATAAGAAATATGCGTAACTAAAGTTACATATATATATATATATATATATATATATATATATATATATATATATATAACGTCATGCCGCCCGTCTGGCCAAGGCAGAAGGCGGTAAACCCAAGAAATGTTGGCTTGATGTCGTCAAGGATGATATGCGTGCCAATGGCCTGATAACCAGGGATGCCGACAACCGTGCGAAGTGGAGACGAAAAAGTAGGAAAGCGGAAACCTGCGCCCCGACGCCCAACGGCTGAGGAATGAATCGGGAATACGCTCAGATTGAGACAGAGAAAGTTCGACCATAAGATACCTTTAAGACCATGAAATGTCACACATTTTTTTATAAAAGTAGTTCTATCTAGTAATTAACTTCTATAATTATTATGTAGGTATTTATTTCATTTCATTATAGTTTATGCGTAAATAAAATTCGATCACAGGTACCTTTACCCGTAAAATGTCGGTTATATATTTTTTAACTGTGCTAATCAATAATTAATTAGCGTCGCATTACTGTTTTCAGTTTACATTCACAAAATGCAAACACAAAGAACATGAGTGAAATTCATCAGTGCCTCCGCTTCTCCATGCTTATGTGTCGTTGGGTGGGATTCTTTCCTGTGGAGGGATTGCACCAACCTACAATATCTGGACTCAGGTTAATATAAAAATTAACAGAAACTATGCCTTATATACCACTAATAAGATGAACGTGAAAGTATGTATGTGTATCAGCATGCTATTTACTCCAATATGCAATGTTTGGAACACGGGTAGAATGTAAACTGAAATGGGTAGGTATGGGAGCGAAGTCCTGGTGCACAAATAGTCTATGATATAGCTAAAATGTAAATTATTTTTTATATCTTATAACAATTATAAATAAAACTTGTATAGTTCACTTACAATTTCTAAATTTTGTCGGTTGCAATGTCATGATTAAGAGAAATATCAAATAACGTGCGGGTTTGAAATGTGCGAGATTTTAAATGGAATTATTGGTATTTAATGTGTCTCAAAAATCGAGTTTGTATTAAATGCATGACAATTTGTGATAGAGACATTTTTCGAAAGCGATCTTTTGAATTAAGACATTATAATTAAAGAAAAGATACATTTTGCAGCTAGGGTACATCATGAGAAGTGAATGTTCTGGAAAATAACCTTTTGGTAGAGAATAAATTGTTTTGTAAATACATTTCAGGTATAACTTAAAAGGTATCTACGGAATATGCTATGTTGTAATCACATTGGTTGGTATTATACTAGGAATATTGAATGTTATTCATTTTGTTAATAATAGATTGACATTAGAGACTGTTGGTAAGTAGTTGTGCTTCTATTTTGCTTATTAGCATCTATCTTTCTTCTCTCTTTTCATCTTCTTCAATTCTTCTTTTCTTTTATTTTCTCGGCATCATCTTCAGCCAAATTGCAGTCTGACAACTACCGTCGCCACCGACGACCGTGCGAAGAGGAGACGAAAAAGTAGGGAAGCGGACTTTGGGCTCCGACCCTCAACTGTTGAGGAAGAAAGAAAAGCGCTCAACACTTTTCTTCCTCAGCCGTTGAGCGTCCATAAGAGAGATCTTCAGACAAAGTGCGTCAGAATCTAGTCCTTTAATTTTAAGCGATAAAATTGGCTTAACAAATGCTGGATAATGCTAACTGGCCAATCACTTCAGCCAGATTTATCTAGCAATTAGTTTATCTGTCAGATTACAATATGATATTTTATCAGAAAATAATGAAACAGGCCTTAAGTTTAGCACTTTTTAACCCTTGCCTCATGAGTTTGTATTCAAATCTGACTCATATATACTAGTTTTCATCGACCACCACTTGCTTCCGGTGAAGGCAAACATCGTGAGGAAACCTGAACACTGGTTAATTATTATTAACTTGTGTGTGAAATTTAGAAGGCAATGGCAAACCACTCCATTAATAATGCCAAAAAAGTTGTTGTGTGTGTTTCATTCCACGTAATGACCACGACCCTCAGCCATGAGGAATACGACATGGGGGTGGAAAATATTTACTTCTAATAATATGCAATGTTCTTACAGACTTTTTTATATACTATTCAACTGGATTTTTAACAATGGTAATATTGGCCAATTTCTCAAGACACTGGCCAGTGTTTGTTAGGAAAATGACAGAAATAGAATACTTACTTCAGGAGATACGCAGTTCAAAAAAGACAGACAAGTATTGTAACATCTTAGCGTCGATTGTAATGGTTGAACAATTAGGTAAGACATTATTATACTTTTCCAAAGAAACGAATAAGGGGGTGTTACATCGGTCAACTTTGACGTTGACTTTAACCAGTGCGCAGGTCTTTCGGATCTGTGTGGCTAAATCGTCTGTGGTCGACCAGGTCGATAGGTCGATCAGCACATCATTGCGTCCCTTTTTTCGCATAATTTTTTTATCCTAATTTAATTTAGCATAAGGAGTTAGGCATATATTTTTTTGACATAACAATATTTTGACATACTTGTTTTTGGCAGACCTTTTCAATAAGCATATTTATAGTTTAGGCTAATATATTTTAACATAATTTTGATTTGCATAAAGCTATAGTGTAGCAGTAGGTTAGGGTGCGACGGGGCGGCCCTTGGGCCACCCCGTAAGCCGCCAATATGCTTAAAAATTGTTATGCATATGGTAGGTTAAAAAAATGTGCCTGAAACATTATGTCAAGTTAATATTGTGCATAACTATTATTATGATAAGTAAAAATATGCCATGTTAAATCAATATCATCAATACATATAATAAAACTGAAGAAAGGTCAAATTTGTACATTGGATATTTTTTTAAAATTTTTCATGGAATATACTTAGTTACTGATATAGATGACGAAAATATAGTTTTGGAAATTGTTGTCTGTCTGTCTGTCTGTCTGTCTGAACGCGCATCACTCGAAATCTACTGGACCGATTTGCTTGAAATTTGTTATGTAGCTACCTTATATACCAGGTTAACATCTTAGATACATTTCATCCCGGTAAATTGTCAGGTTCCCGTAGGATAATTGAAAAACTAATTATGAATCAAAAATGCCTCAGAATCCCGGGTTAACATCTTATAGATATTTC
Source organism: Plodia interpunctella (assembly GCF_027563975.2). Classification (NCBI taxonomy): domain Eukaryota; kingdom Metazoa; phylum Arthropoda; class Insecta; order Lepidoptera; family Pyralidae; genus Plodia; species Plodia interpunctella. The sequence goes on from NC_071298.1 coordinate 2,836,387, forward strand.
ATCCCGGAAAATGAGGAGAGTCCTGTAGGAAAATTAAAATAACAATCCACGGAGCCGATTTACTTTAAAATTTTGTAGAAAGGTGTAAACAGAATATAAACAAATTGTTTTTATCGATTAACGTCTGTTATAGATTTAATGGGCTCAGTATGTATCAATACTTCAGTATAAAACTCTTCCATTACCGTGTGACTGACTGGCTGACTGACTGACTGACAGACTGACTGACAGACAACATACACCCGAAACTGCTGGGCGGGAAGCTGAAATTTGGCATGTAGGTGAGTGTAGGTGAGCACTAAGAGAGGATTTTTGGAAATTCTACTCCGTAGGGGGTGAAAGGGGTGAAATCTGTAAGTATGAAAGTTCTACGCCGTTGAAGTTACTGACTTGAAAATTTGGATTTTGGTTGTTTACAACAGAGTAATGAATACGTATTTCAGATTTTTCCAAAAATTAACCCTAAACCCCTTCATAAGGGGGGTTTCATACAATTTTCAAGATAAAAAGCTGAAAATTGGCACACTTACTTTTTTAGCAAATAACAGTAAATACAAATTGTTTAATTTTTTTTTCGTTTGTGGTTAATAAAAAACCAGGACGTAAAACGTCATGGAAAATGGGACGGTATGCGTTGCAGAAAGCGGGAGTGGGAGTAGGAGCGGGAAATGGGAAGGAGACACGTAGTGGGAAACAGGCCCGTCCTGTTTCCCACATTGCAAAAAACATGATATGTAACACGATGGTACGGGATATCTACTTTACATTACATAGCAGGAAGCGGGATTGGACAAGTTTACGGGACGAGACACGCAGCGGGAAACAGAAAATTGAACTAAAGATGAGAAAAAATTCGATTTTGAATCATATATCACACCAGTCTTACAGAGTACGCGATAAAATTACTGTGATTTCGGTATGAAATTCACGCGGGCGAAGCCCCGGGCAAAAGCTAGTTTTGACATAAAATTGTATGCAAAAAAAATAGGGAACTGTCATTGCGTCGTTCTCTCTTTTTTCATGGTGGGTACACATATGTAAAAAGAGACAGCATGAGGACGAGTGTGGAACTTCAGACAGAAACTATTCACCGATAGCACGTATCGCCGAAATTTTTTTTTGTATGTAAAGTACTTAAAGCTTATAAACATGTACTTACCTAACCTAACCTAATTATGTCAAGTAGAACTGAATTTACCCATTATTATAATTCAAACTTACTTATCTAGATTTTGAGAAACCAAAAAAAATATTCGGTAAAACGTGCTTCTGTGAACTGTAGACACTCCTATGAGGACATTAGTAAGATGTTACGTATTTGTATGTTCTGCATTCTAGTTGATGATATTTATCGGCTAGTGTGTATGTCAAATAGCGAAGACAATGACAAACAACTCCAATAATAAGTATATTTAAGGTAGTTGTATGTGTTACATTCCAAATAGTGGCCACTACCCTAGGTAAATACGATAACTTTACGAAGAACACTTTTCCAGAAGGAATTTGCCAATATGGATTCGAAAACCTACAAGATCATGGCTTTGGTTTCACAAAATCTGAAAGCTGATAGAGGTCGTAAAACGTTCTATATTCAAAAGTATTTATCCTTTCACATCACTTCAAATTCAAAAGCCTGTCTATTTTTTTGTCTATCTGACTGTCTGTCTGTCTTTCCATCCGTCCGTCTGCAGTAAACAACTAGTGCAATATAAGTTTAGACATCGCAATAAAAAGTCAAAATATAAATTAAAAATATGATAAAGTAAAATATTGTAATTTAAAAATATACATAATCATTGACGAATATTTGTCACTCATTCTCGTCTATTCTTTTTTCAGTGGATTTCCTTTTATTTGCGACATACAATATGTACATAGCAAAAGACTGCATGGCCTCATCAAACGATATATGCGACATATTGCAAGAATTTTTCATACTAAATGCACCTTACTATTTTCAATTGCTACCTTATAGCCACATTGTCGGGGCAATTTTCGAGGTAATTTATTTAATTTTAAGATAGAGAGATAGGTAAACTTCTTATTGCCCTAGTTACTAGAAAGTATGTCCTAGTTATAAGAAACTTTAGTAGTAACTAAATATTCAAACATAAATTAGTGCAAATGCAGACTTATCGCAAAAGCCAGCCAACTTTGCGTGGAAGTGAAAGAAGTGAACCACCATTAATTAAATAAATTAAGATACATATGTTTGAATCTTTATTTATTAAATTAACTAGCTTATGCCCGCGTCTTCGCCCGCGTGAATTTCCCACATTTTTTTTTATATTTCTTTATTTATGTTACAATATTTTTATATGAAAAACACAAGCACTACCAACAAAAACCTATATTAGGTTTATACGTGGTAAGGCGAGTCGCTACTCATTACAATTTTACACAATTTTACGTAGTTCACACTACATGTATGCAAAATTTCACGAAGTTTTGGTAAGCAAATCAGTCGTGAAGAGTTAACAAACAAACTTTCGCATTTTTAATATTTATTAGGATACATCAAAACTTCATCATATATCAAAAATAGCTATAAATTAGACCAGCATTAGCTATTTCCATTTTTATTCATTAATTTTTATCCATTTTTAGATCGCGCACGCTCAAGTTGCATTTTTGAAGAGCTTCACAGACGTGTTGATAATCAGTTTCAGTTTATACCTGATCTCATACTTCCAGGACTTGAATAAATGTATACACAGTCGCCAAGTAATTATAACGAATTAACTGGATGAGTTTATCGTGATCATGCAATATTATATGTAGAAGTAATCGTGTCTTTTGTTATTGTAGAACAACGGATCCTGGGAAAGATTCCGTATTCATTATACTCGCGTGGTGGAACTCGTGACCCAAGTGAATGCAAGGTTGTCTGTCTTCATCCTGCTATCATTTATCGGGCACATATTTTATATATGTACCCAAATCTTTCATATATTGATGTAAGCTATATTTTTTGGTACGGTTTTTGGTGCATTCTATAATGTTTTACGATGGCTCCACGACGGAATGTAATCGAAGACGTTCAATGAAGCAGAAAATAAATTTAATTGCGAATACTATTGTCGCCATAGGACCTATTATATACCTATTTATACATATATGTACAGTATATTTTATTAATTCATGTCTTTATTTTTTTTTAGAGCATCGCATTCAAACTCTAAATTAAGTTACTGCGACAAAGATATTATTGAAAAGTAAGTTAAATGAATAAATACAAAATGTAATATTTTGTCTCCTCCGAGTGTCTACGTATGGTCTAAGAGTAACAAAAAGTAATAAATTATAATTGTTTCGTAAGAATATGTTTTCACCACAGATTTATAAATATTATTAGCTTGAGTCCGCGGCTCCACCCGCGTTTATTTCCCACGGGAGGAGTCTTTTTTTAGGATGAAAGATACTCTATGTATTCCGTATTTCAATCTACATGTATGCAAAATTTTAAGAAGATTGGTTGTGTAAATAACGCGTGAAGAAGTACCTAACAAATATACAAAGGTACTTTCGCCTTTATAATATTAGTTCTGATTGGTTTTGATAAAATTAAACTCACGTGTAATTATGAAAGAAGATGCTGAATGTAGTTAATTCTCAAGACGAGGGCGATCTAGTAATTAATTCTCAAGACGAGGGCGACACATAACTGTCATTATTTTAGGGTTCCGTACCCAAAGGGTAAGGCATCCTATTACTTTTAGAATACGGGGGTCAGCTGCCCAACCGTCTATCACTAGCTGTATCTCATGCAGCGTGATAGTCAGAAAAATTTAAATTTTCACCTATTATTATATATATCTGTAGCCACTTTATCAACAAATTAAAATTAATAAAATAAATATTTAAAGAGGCTCCCATAAAATTGCACGTGTTTTTTTGCAGATATAAATCATGTAGTACAGAACACTTCATGCGCGTGTCTAACGGAAACTTGACCTATTTTTTATAGAAATATGTCAATTTATATGTTAGTTTCAAGTGTATTTTAAATTTCTAAAATCTGATTAATTTTTACCGCTTTCAGAATTCACAAGTCGCCAACATATTTGGCATATTTTGTGCATTCGCTTTGGTTCCTTTTTATGAAGTTTGTAGTTACATCGTTGTTAGCTGCCAATGTTAGCTTGGTGGCCAGGAAGCCGCTGATAGAACTGGACACAATCCCATCTTCCGAATACTCTCTTGAGGTTAGTCTTTCCCACTTATCTGTGTGTTATTTTGTTATTGAAATATAAAATAGTATTTAAATGGATATTTAAAAATGTCACACATGCTTTTTAATTTATTTTTGAAAATAATAATGAGATGAAAAAATTCTGGAATCGAGCGCTCAGTGTTCAAGAGCGCTGTCCCGGATAGACAGGGGCGCGGGTTCAATTCCCGCAGTCAGATTACATTCAAATCGCCTAAATGCATCTGATTTAACTTTTACTACCTACTGACATCAAAAAAGATTTGGCATGGAATTTTTTATTGATGATCATTTTAAAAGGTGTTTTAATTGCTCAGGTGCAACGATTTCGTATGCGGATTCAGAAAAATCCCGTTGCAATTGGTGGTCTACTGTTTTTCGTTACTCGTCCAATGTTACTTCAGGTGAGTACTTATCGAGTTTATGGCGTCAAAATTCAAAGTACATTTATTCGTAAAATAGACATTGACAGCCACGTTATAATGTCATAAATTAAATATTTATAATATACATTCATATGTAGAAAGCTATTAGCATTTCGGAACGACCATTGCTGTGGGGAAATGCCTAAAGATATTCATTTAAACAATGCACCATCCTATCTTGTCAAAAGCTCACCATGGTTATTCTAACCTGGGACCTTGCGGGTCGCTTAACTATTACACTACCACCGCTTCATAGTTTAGCAAAGCTATATTTATTTTTATACAAGCTTTTATTTCATTTTCACAATGTAGGTATAAGTATGTATATTCAGGTGGAATCTTGCAGTTCAAATTTTGAAATTTTGAATTTAGTAGACACATTTGTTTTGGATGCATTATTACGACATACATGACCTGATGGTTCACGCAGAGGCTCTCATCGAAGGAACTCCTCAACAGTTTACTGCACGGACGCACCAAATTTGATTGCATGATTGCACTAAAATCTCTGCGACAACAATAACAGCTTGTGTACAAAATGATTTTTTTGTAAAAAAATAATTTTTACAAAAAAATAAATAATTGTACACTAGCATTCTCATTATTATACATATTGTTTATATTCGCAGGTTGTGGGCAGCATATTAACCTATGAATTAGTATTACTGCAGTTTCATTAAAGTACTTCTGATGTATCCGATTGAAAAATAAATATACGTATTGTGAACAAATGTATCTTTGTTATTGCTAAACGGTCTTGAAACGTAGAGCTATCTCACTCTAATCCTCGCGTGGTTGTATTCTTCATACTAATGCCCCAAAGTCTGCAAAGCCCTGAAAATTTGAAAGATTTCGCTATCTAATGTCAACCCTTTTTGGGAATGTTTTTGTTGCTGTCATAGCGAAACATGAATATGCTATAGGTAGAACCAGTACTCCAAGAACTTTTCGATCCAAAGTATTCATCTGCAGTCCAACCTTCTTCTTCTTGCGCGTCGAAAGGTAATTAGTGAGTACACGTTATACTAACACATGTTTTGGCAAGCAAAAATATATATTTGGTTAGCTAAAATATCTAATCAGTCAACAACTTATGGTCAGAAAATATATCTAAATTAGTCTGCATTATTATATCATTTTGAACAGCAAAATAATTATTTGGGAAACAAGATTTATTCAATAAAAAATGAATACATAAGAAGAGAGAGGTCGGGCTATCGTTGAATAGAATAGCAATATATGTATATTACATCAAAAAGTGCTTTAATATTATCAATCGCTATGAAGCTATATCTATAGCTTATATCATATCTATGACAGAAATGAGATGTCACAATCAGTTCCCTACTAAATCAACAAAGTTTAAATTTTGCACCCTTAGTCAGTCATAGATATAAATATTTATGACTCAAAAGTTGTTATGTTACGTAAATAAATTAAAACTTAAAGACTATTGGAGAGTAAAATATAAAACGTTACCGTAAAAATACTAAAATTACAGTAATTCGCGTTTATAATAAGAAATAGTTTTTTTTATTTCACAAACTAAATAAAATATATATTTATCTATCAGAACTTTGAAATCAGAATAGATTCTTGATTCGATTGTCGAAATATACTATATTCGTTTTATATGAAGTATTAGCCGTCAGAGTAATTACTAATTCCATGGTATTAGTAAACAGTATTTCCATTTTTCTTATTCCACTATGTATAAGGTATAATTATCATTTAAATACAATATTATTATATAACCATTATGTATAAACTCCAAAACATATTTTTGTTTCGTATTTTAATACTAGATTATGTTAATCCGTAAACGTTTAACGTATGATTTGTGGACTGATAAATATTTGAATAAATATTTTAGCGACAAAAATGATAGTGTCGAAAAATTACCGAGGAGTTCGTAAAAAGTAATAAAATAAAAATATGTCTTATCTATCTATAGAGAAATATATTATTCTTTTATAATTTTTCGTAAAAATTCTCAGATTTAAAATATCACCATTTTTTTAGCTCAACATCAAAAAATGAAAATACAAATAGTAATAATATCTACCAATGCTTCCGCCTCTTCATGCATATGTGTCGTTGGTTAGGATACTTTCCAGTGGAAGGACTGGACAAACCTACAATATCTGAACTAAAGTAAGTTAAAAGTTCTCCTTTTTTTAACCTGTTCCGGTTCCGTCCCACTGCTGGGCTAGGTGGAGAAAGAGGAATTGTGGCAGACCAAGGAAGCGCCGGAGTAAGTATGATCTGCGAATAAGAAGGATTTGGCACCGAATAGAGCGGTTTGGAAAGAATCGGGGGAACCTTTGCCCAGCAGTGGGATAGAAAAGTTTACCTATAAAACTGTAATTTTCAGGAGATCTTTTTGTATTCAAAGTGCGGCAATATTCGTGTCGGTGCAGTGCAGTAAAATGTTGTGGAGTTCCCTGCTGGTTTGGACCCAATTCTGGGCGGATTATCACGTGGAAAATGTCAACTCTGATAGTATAACCGAAAGTGATGGAATTTGACTTGCAAAATGGACGGGTGAATCTGAAAAAAAATGTTTTACAAAGCTTTTAAAAATGCGCGGACAGTTCAATAACCCAAAATGCCAAATACCTACAATTATAGGAATGTTATGTTTCAGGTATAATGTAAAAGGATTCTACGGCATATACTTCTTCGCAAATTTATTAATTTCATGTGCACTAGCAATAATGAATACAATGTATATTCTTAAAAATAATCTATCATTGAAAACTGCTGGTAAGAATGTCGCTTTTTATTTGCGTCAAGTTATTTTATTGTTGAATGAGGTTGATTAAGGATTTACTACAAGGTCGTTGCAACGTCAGCAACATTAAATAAAAAAGGTTCGTGCGAAGTTGCGGCTTCGCCCGCGTAAAATTCCGACGGGGAAAGTTGTTTTTCCACGATGAAAGTTACTTACACTATGTCCTTCTCCATACTTCAAACTATGTGCTATATATGTATGCAAAATTTCAAGAAGATTGGTTGAGTAGATAGAGCGTGAACAGGTGACAAACTAATTTACTTTCGCATTTATAATATTAGTAAAAAAAGGAAAATTACAGTTTTCTATCTCATCAACATCGGTCAACATAACAAAGACTAAAACTCAGAAAGGAATAGCGTTACCACTTGAGATAGATCTATTCGATAAGGTTAGGGTTGCCAGGCGCCCGGATAAAGCCGGACATAGTTAGGCTTTATGATTGCATGTCCGGCTAAAATAAACGGCGTCCGACTGGTCCAATTTTTGTTAGACTTTTTTTACTTAAAGATATTCGAGACAAGTCGAGTTTTGCGATCAGGAACGAGTGAGCGTCAATCAATCAACGTTAGCCACTCCACAATTTATGCGGACAAAATCGCATGTGAATATAGTATTATAATAAGCAATTTTTTTGTACAGATTACTTTATATTCTATTCAAGTAATTTTTTTTTAATTATTGCATTGGCCCGCCATTCCAAACAATGGCCAAAGTTTATAAGACAAATGACAGAAATCGAACACCACCTTAAGGAGATACGCACCTCAAAAAACACACGCATGTATTGTTACGTCACGGCCGCATTTATATTGATCGATGCTTTGGGTGAGAAAATTACTTAGAATTGTTCGCAACTGTTTTAGAATATTATGAATTTATACAAAATTAGACGTTAATTCTTACTGGCTGGTTACAACCAATATATACAAATCCTGAATTCCTATTGGTTGCTTGAAACTTATCTACTCACAGCACAGCTTCAGCCGATTCCCGCCTTTACTATCAACGCACCTGGGGCCCAATTCTCGTGAAATCAAAGTTCATTTCGTTAATTTTCTCCAATTTTTTTCGAAGGTTTAATCGAAAAAGTTCGATCTATCGGTGCACTAGGATGAACTTTTTCGATTGTGATTCTCTGTGAATGAAGATACTTTGTTAAACAGTAGAAAAAAAAAATGAAATGAATTTCGATTGAGTGAGAATCGGCCCCCTGGAAACCTAGATACTTGGATTTAATGACTGTAATTAATTAATAAATGACTTAATATACTATTCAAGCAAGCAAAAGTTACTACCTCTTTTATAGTTCGAATGTTTGTTAGTTTCTTACAATTTTCTGGGCCAAACACGTTGTATATACAACGTGTATCATATTCATCGTGCTATTTCAGATTCTACTCGTTCATGTGCTGAATACCACTGAAATTCGTCATAACAATTTTCACAGGACGGTCGTTTAATCACAGCCGAATATTCAAAATGATATGATTTGTCTTTCACAGTCCCGAATCCTACCGACACACCTGAATATGAGAGAGACAGAAAGAAAAATAGACAAAAAATATAATGTGTATAATTTTTTTCAGTGTCTTATATATTGCTTGCGATATATGAAATACGCCTCTGCATGGAATGCAGTCCATCAAAACAAGAGTTGAATGATGTAATAAAAGAGTATATTATCACATATATACCATATTATTTTGAACTGCTACCATATAGTCATATTATCGGAGCAATTTTTATTGTAAGCTGAAAATTAATTTGAAATTACTCCATGTTAAATGTTTAAGAAATGATATTTGCGCGTGCGAAACAGCCGCGGGAAACAGCTAGTTACTTAATATGAATTGTGTTGTAATTGTAATGGGTTGCGAACTTTCTATAACACTAGTTTATCACATTAGTGTGACAAAGAAAAAAGATTTTCTTTTAAAGTCACACTTGGTATTTGGAATACACATTGTGAATCCGAAAACCGACGACCTATGTCACTACACAGTATTAAACTAAGTCACTTACCGCTGTCTGTCTGTCCCTATGTTTGCTTACACTTTAAAAATACGAGTACGCAACGGATGCAGGGTTTTATAATAATATAGAGTAAGTAAAAAAGAAGGTTTATGTATGTAATTTATTATGGTTTTACCCAAGCGAAGTTGAAGCTAGGATGGGCAGCTATTGTAATAATAAGATTTTTTTTTTAAATCATGCAAATAATCCTTTAAGTATAATGATTGTGATAGGATGGTTTTCATGAAATGTTTTTCTTTTTCAAGACCGTGGATCTACAATTGACATGCTTATCAACATTCATATATGTGTGGATTATTAGCTACAGCATATACTTGTATTCGAACTTTCAGGATTTTAATAAAGTTATAAACAATCGTCAGGTAAATAATCAACGACAGTCTAAACTTTGTCACATATCACAAGAACACAAGATTTCACTTGTATAATTTTTTTCAGTATTTAAAACACCACCTTGCGTATGTTAGATTACATTTTCAATACGAGCCATGTTCTTTTTGATACCGTATTTGCATCTGATTACATCTGAAACATAGGATAAATAGGCAAAGGAATCCAACAACTATTTAAATAGATTTATTACACATGTCACACCTGATTTTTAACTTTGGAATTGAACCCGCGCCCCTGTCTATCCGGGAAGTGGTCAAAAGCACTGTCCCGTAAGTTTAAGTATAGGTATAACTATCTATACTTAAACTTACGGGACTATAACTATATCGTTTTTATATCTATGATATCTCATAGATATAGAAAAAGAAAATCAGGAAAATTTACCTTTTATCATTTTAGTCTATACCCTGGGAACGACTACGCGTCCATTACTTCCACGTGGTGGAACTAATGAACCAAGTGAATGCGAGAATATCTGTGTTCATCCTGCAGTCTTTCTTCATAAGTATGTTCTATATGTGCAGGCATACATTCCACTTATTGAGGTAAGTACATTTTTTTCTTTATGAATGTGAAGTCTAATTTCGTATAGTTGTTATGAATTGTATAATACTGATCTAGTCCTGGAGAGTAGTATTTTAGTAGCTGTCGCCGTCATAAAAATCTTGATAAATTATCATCATAGATTCTCATGCCTTCGTTGTCATAAATATAATAAACTTTAGAAATGATCTAAACATGATTTAGCAGCTTTAAATTTCAGTTCATCTGTTATGAGAGTTATAACTTCAGCTTTGGATACATATGGTGTGGCACAAATTGTACTAATTAATGTATAAGGTTGATAATGAATACAGAATCGTCTAAATCGACATATTTCGATTTACTATTATCTCTTCACCGTCAAGCGTGTACTGCAATTGGCCTTTCTCTTTATGTAATTTTCTTATTCGCTATAGTATTCTTGACTAACATAATATGAAAAATAAAGTTTTAAACCTTTATTTGTTCTAGTTCAACACCGACGGATCTTGTTGACTGCAAAAAAGATGCAATCGACAAGTAAGATATTAATGATAGTTAAAATCTTATGTAATCAAATAAATGTATGTATGTGAATCACTTCTTATCATTCTTTAGAAGCAGGTGTGTAAGGAAATGTGTTGTCGATATCACTATAATTGTTTACCTGAAAGTCTAAACATCTTAACGGCTTGCAGGATTCGAAAATCGCCTATATACTTGGCAATTTATGTACATGGAATGTGGAGCATTTTTATGAGGTTTTTTATTACATCAATGTTAGCTGCTCAAGTTTATTTGGCGGCTAAAAGGCCACTGAGGAGTTTGGATATAGTCCCTTCAACTGAATACTGTGTTGAGGTAAGGTTTTTTTAGTAAGAATCAATTTCAATCGGTGCGGCTTTTGATACGTAAGTCCTATATATTTTTGTATAGTTTCAGTCTACGTCCTTTACAATATTACATACAATAATACATTTAGATAACACATCATAAAATGAAGTATAAGTAATAATTTGACAATTTTTTTATTGAGTATAATTTGTACTAATACGAGTAGATGCATTAACAATATTTTACAAAGGAATCCTTTCAATTTCTTTTTGTAGAAATAAGATTTTTATGCTATGAACTAGAAGAAATTAAAATAAAGGTGCCTTTTGACGAATTCTTTGATGTATTCAAATGATTGACGACCTCGGTGGCGCAGTGGTAAAGTGCTTGCCTCTGTACCGAGAGGTCCCGGGTTCGATCCCCCGTCGGGTCATGATGGAAAATGATCTTTTTCTGATTGGCCCGGGTCTTGGATGTTTATCTATATATGTATTTGTTATAAAATAAAGTATCGTTGAATTAGAATCCCATAACACAAGTCTCGAACTTACTTTGGGGCTATCTCAATCTGTGTGATTTGTCCTATTACTTACTTATAGAATTAAAATATAATTTTATTAAAGGTGCAACGTCTTCGTATGCATGTGCAATCCACTTCTGTTGGAATTAGTGGGATATTATTTACTGTGACCCGTCCAATGCTACTTGTGGTAAGTATACTTACTATTCTTATCCAAAATTTCCCTTTACAAGATAACAAGAAAAAACGTTATGTATACAGCACAGTCTCTTCATAGTCGTATTCCTCATGGCTGAGGGTCGTGGTCATTAAACGAATGAAACACACACAACAACTTTCTTGGCATTATTAATGGAGTGGTTTGTCATTGCATTCTCCATTTCACACACAAGTTAAAAATAATCAGGATTCCTCACGATGTTTTCCTTCACCACAAGCAAGTGGTGGTCGATGAAAACTAATAATATATGAGTCAGATTTGAATACAAACTCATATGGCACGAGTAGGATTCGAACCTGGGCCCTTTTAATCTAGCACAGTACAAATTGGTAAATTGGATATATAAGTATAATGCTCAGTAATATCATGGTCTTTCGTGGATGCCATAAGTATTGCAAAAACAAAATCTATCTATATATATATAAAAGCGAAAAACTCTTACTCACTCACTCACGTATCACAAAATATCGAAAACTACTGAGCCCATGAATATGAAATTTGTCAGGAAGGAAGATTGTGACTAGGAGACGTCTGCTAAGAAAGGATAAATATCCTGAAATTACATCCCTAAGGGAGTGAAATAGGGGTTTCCGTTTTATATGAAACTTCGTCATCTTTCAAGTGATAAGAGAGACATTAAATTTTTTATTTAAATTTTTAATTTTTATGCGAAACTTTATTACTTTTGAAGAGAAGTCTATGAAATATTCGATTACGGGAAGCGGAAGTGGGATACGTAGCGGGAAATGGGATGGGTCACGTTGCGGGAAAAGACATGGGACAATTTATAGGAAACGGGACAGGACAAGTTTCGGAACGAGATACGTAGCGAAAATCGTAGCGGGAAACGGGAAGTTGAAATAAAGATGATAAAAATACGAATTTGAATCATAGTAATATATACATTTTACTAGTATTTTATAGAATACGCGATAAAAGAATAACAGATATTTTTCTTCGACTCTTTTTAAGAACTGAAATTCACGCGTGCGAAGTCGCATCAATATTTTCATCTTTTTTAATAATATCTTTAGCTATCAAAGAGCTAAAGAGATTACCAGATGGTAAATTACCACCACTGTCCACAAACAACTGCAATACCGTGACATTGGTTGCGGTAAGAATTTATCTGGTGGTCCAAAATCACATTTTCTTCTATTTGCGCGCTTTGTTTGGTGTGGAGCCATATTGTAAAAACTTTTTTTTAATTCGCAGGTTTTTGGTACTATAACAACGTACGAACTGGTTTTGCTGCAGTTACGCTAAGCATATATGTAAACATTTATAATAAATGGATAGTAATGATTGAATGTGTGTTTATTTTTGCACACCATTTTCCAATGCTAATATCTAAATGGAAAAGTTTGTGAGGATTTATGTGTCTATGTTTGTTACTCTTTCATGAATTGTTATGAAATTTGGCACACGGGTAGAATAAGACAGGGTACTTTTTATCTAGAAACTCCCACGGGAGCAAAGCCACGGGGCGCAGCTAGTTGTTTATAAAGCAAAATCAAAAATAAAAATGGTTCGAGTGCAGAGCCCTGGTGGACGCCGACTTCCATTTGAAATGATTCAAGTACTTGGTCTAACCAAACTGCTCAATCAGGTTATTTTAAAATTGTGTGTGTAAGTTCTACTGAAGAATAACGGAACTAAGTAATATGAGCCACATTCATACATAGAAGTATTCTGTCAGGTAGTGCGACACTGTATCACACCCTTAATCGAAATATAAATAATTAATGCACGTTTTTAAAAACAGCAGCTTTCGTGAATTTTTGAAAAAATCAAAGTTTGAATTTAGAATAGCTAATTTGGTACTACTTTTCCATGGTGATGAATGAAATAGGGCCAATTTTATACAAAGTAAAAAAAAACAACCAAATTAGAGAAATCATTTCATTACGATGAATATAGTATTTCTATTAAAACATACATTCGATTAGCTCTAATTTCGAAACCACCTAAGAAGTTTTACTTAGAGCATCAAACAGATTATTTAACTGAACTCTCAGAGCTGTTTGATGAATACATAAGATTACTTTTAGTAATTATTCCATTTATTGTAGATAACACTTTAGCAGCATCACTAACATCTGTCCTGTCAACTAAAGCATCCACAGTAATTTCTTTCAAAATCTGCCCCCTTTAATTTAGGCAATTACAATTTACTCTTTCTTTATACTTAGATACCTAAATGATTTTAATTTGGAACTAGTCTAATTCCAATGTCTAAATGCGCAAGCGAGTCATGGTAATCATGCTTACACCTCGATCATAAAATATGTAGGTAAACGCTTCGTCTATAATGTTTCTCTTCATGATCTAGATCTACATTTTAATTACATGTTGTCCAACGTCATAATTATTGTAAGGTAGATAATTATTATCATAATAACAATGTGTGTATTTATATTTGTAGCCTGATAAATATTTGAACAACAACATTGTAATGCATTTGAGTTTGGAAAGGGTAACATAAATGACAATGTTAACAAGAAATTGCCAATTGAAAATAATTTGTAACAAAAAGTAATTTATTTAATGTGGTATATGTTTTGAATGTACAAATAATCTTTTGCAAAAAATTCCCTAATTCTGTCTACACCAACTTTTTTTAGACCATCAAAGCGAAATGCCAATTCAAAGAACACGAGTCAAATTCACCAATGCATTCGGGTCTCCATGCGTATGTGTCGTTGGGTGGGATGGTTCCCTGTGGAGGGACTGGATAAACCTACAATATCTGGGCTCAGGTTAGTTATATATAAAAAATAATAATTACCCTATTACTTACTTACTTGCTCTAACGGACCATCTTAAACTATAAAAGATTACAAAATGACGCCGTAGCAAAAGTGATACAGAATGATAAGCATTTTCTATTGAGGTGTAAACATTGAAGATCAGGAACATCTGATGTGACACAAAGAGACCAGCTATACGATAATGTATTAGGATTATGATTTAAGTATGTTACACATGCTGGAAGTATCTCAACGCGGTGAAGGCGGTAATAGTTTAGGCCCAGTGTCCAGGCCCAGAAGTCGCGGGCATCAACTAGTATGATAATTATAATAGTAGTAGCTTTAATGCAATGTATTGTTTCAGGTATAACGTAAAAGGATTCTACGGTATATATCATTTAGCTAGTTTATTAATTGCCTTAGTGACGGCAATATTTAATGTTTTATATATTTTATCAGATCTATCGTTGGAAACTATTTGTAAGTAATTTGTTTTATTTTTTCATATGTTAGGGTTACATCTAATGCAAATCGCATCATACTATCTCTTAGGCCTCGGAATAAAGTCTTGTTAAAAATGTAGTCACAATCTGTTTTTTGTATTATTTCTCGTCTATTTCTTGAAGAACTGAGCCTACTGATATTATAAATGTGAAAGTTTGTGAGGATGTATGTGTGTATGTTTCACTTTCACGCAAAATCTACTAGTCGGATAACCTGGAATAACACATAGGGTACTTTTTATGCCACAGGGAAATGAGAAGAAAGAAAAAGCCCCGGGGCGCAGCTAGTACTTGTATAAATTCTAAAAACTCTACATTTGTGACACTTACACTGTTTGTAAAGTATAAAACTTTTTAAAATAAATATACATAGTATATGTATATACATATCAGGACAAATCACACAGATTGAGAGCTAGCCCCAAAGTAAGTTCGTGACTTGTGTTATGGGATACTAACTCAACGATACTAGGTATTTTTTTTAACAAATACATTGTATAAACATTCAAGATTATATTGCCGGTTGACTGTAAGAGATCCCTACATGGGATAAGTCCGCCGTTGTACAATGTATCTTTCTTGTATTCATTTTGATTAATGTACTTATTTTCGTGCAATAAAGTTATTACAAACGAACAATATGATTTTTCACCAAGACCGGGGATCGAATCTGGGACCTCTCGGTTCAGAGGCAGAACTTTACCACTGCACCATCGAGATCCTCAACATATCACATATACAGAGGTCGTTTAACAACATATTCCAAAATACCACACAGAATGTGAACAAAACCAGATTTATTATATAACTGTTTTTTATCTAGGCAATTTTTACAGATTCTTATATATCCTATACAAGTGGACTTGTGTCGGTGATAATATTGACCAGAATCGCGAAACAATGGCCAATATTTATTAGAAAAATTACAGAAATAGAACGCCTACTTCAAGAGATACGCATTACAAATAATACATACAAGTACTGCAATATCATAGTACCGACTGTTATGGTTAGCGTTATTGGTAAGGTATTTTGAAAGTTTTTAGAATTCCTCACAAGGTACAAATATAATCCTGATCAATTATTTTTCTATTTGTTTTTCAAGATGCCTTTTCTCAAGAAGACTTAAGAGGTATCAAAATGAAATGTATATCAAATACTCGTGTTCGTAGTCTTGTAAGTTAACGTGAGTAAAATATATGATATGGCCATTGTGTCGAATATTTAGCGAATTTACAGAGACATTATAATACTTCCAGTTGATCAAAAATCATTAAATTAAACAAGACGTTTTGTCTCGCAGCAAAAATTAAAATTTTATCGAAAACAATAATCAATCTGATTATCGTTGTCGATAAAATTCTGAAATTATTTAAAATTATTTGACCAGATAATATTTAATTTAAGAATTATCTGTTTCTCGAAGAAATAATAATGATTGATAAAAGACGGCGGCGATCCAAATGTTGCAAGATCGATCCTACATTTTTGAACCATAATTTTTTTTCAGCGGATTTGGTTTTATATGAGATGTCCAATGTACACCTAGTCAAACAATGTATAGCGAAATCAAACGAATCCAGCGATATATTTCAAGACTATTCAAAAATGTATTTCGCTTTCTACTTCGATTTTCTACCTTATAATCATATTATTGCAGTAACTTTTCTGGTTTGTCTTACATTCTTTTTTATTTATATTTATTAATTTATAATTGTTAGAAAATATTTTAACTATCAGAATGATTCTGTAAATTTCATTATTATCTATTTTAAGGTCGGGTATCAACAAATGACATTTATTTGGAGTTTCTTTGATATTTTGATAATTTGCTTCAGCACTTACCTTACCTCATATTTTCAAGATTTGAATACAGTCATAAATAACCGTAAAGTAAGTATTGCAAGTTGAATTGTCGATGTTTTATCAGCTAGATATAACGGATGACAAATTACGTGCAGAAGTAACCATGTCGATTCCGCCTGGTTCTGACAGAAGAGGCAAACTCAAGAAGTGCCGGCTAGACGTCGTTAATGATATGCTTACAGCTTTGGCAACTAAAGATGCCGAAGATCGAGCGAATTGTAAAAGCGGATCCAGGGAAAACGGGAAAACGCTCATCATGAGAGAGAGATTAAATAAATAACAAACATTTTTAAGGATGTTATTGGATCTGCCTCATTTACGTTATTTGTTGAGGCTCATACTGATGACACAAGCAGACGAGTCTATGGAGGCGACAAGTTTTCAGGCTGCCGGGCAGTAGCAACAATATTTTGATATCAGTATGTCCAAAATTAAACAGCACACTCTTTTCATACTGGTGTAAGATTCTGATCGGTGCTATAAATTACACTGTAAAACAGTCTGTAAAACAGTCAACTAACAGTCTTTGTAACTGGTTAATATTTACTGAGATTGTTACTTATTTTATAGATGAAATTTTTCTGTGATAAAATTAATTTGTTTTTTTTTTCTATTTAAAAGTATGTATATATTTTAGAACATACCCTGGGAACGCCTCCGCATACATTACCTCCGCTTGGTAGATATGGTGGATCAAGTGAATAGTAAAATTTCCTTCTTCATCTTGCTGTCGTTCGTCACATATATTATTATGATATGTGTTCAAGTATTTCGCATAATAAAGTAAGAATCATTATTTTGTTTCAAAAGTATTATAATTAATTTATACAAAATTTATGGTTGAGATGCACCGTCAAATTTGCTGTTGGTTCTAACCGGCGCATCGCTGACATTTAGACAAAATGGCGTATGAGTACTTTGGGTTTTTCTGGGCACGCTTAAGTCAACATCAAAGTTAACAGTGCAACCCACTCTAATTGAGTATAGGTGATGAGTTAATAGATTTATTTAGGACAATAAATATTGTTTTTGTTTTTACTATATGATGGACAACTATCGTTATTGATGGGACTAGAGTATAGAGTAAATATAATTTAACAATGGCTAAGATAAATTTTGTATGTATGTCAGTAATATTAAGCACATTCGAGACACAATAGACAAACAATTGTTTTACCGACAAATTTGACCGATTCGTAAGGTAAAATATACTTATAATTTTTTTTTTTGTTATAGAGCTTCACAGACAACAGTAGGTTACTGCAACGAAGATATGGTTGCCAAGTAAGGATTTTTATTTATCGCAGTAATAGTTGCATTCCTTCTAATATGTAAATATGCTTTTATTCCACGAATCCAATTATTTGTCTGTTATTATTGTTCTCTATAGTAATATTTCTTAAGATTAGACTAGACAAGAGCTAGACATGATTAAACACGTAGAAGTAAGTAAGTAGAATCGGAGAATTATCCACGTTTACGCGTGTATTTCAAACAAAATGGCGGAATTCATATGTCATTATTATATGGTTTCAGAATTTACAGTTCGCCAATATACATGGCATTTAATATACATGCAATATTTTATATTTTTATAAAATTTTTGATTACGGCGAAGCTAGCTGCCAATGTAAATTTACTGGCTAAGAAGCCACTGATAACACTAGATAGTGTATCTGCTACTGAATACTGTTTAGAGGTAAGTGAGTAGTTTTAGAATTTAGCCCGAGGGCGAAGTGCGGGTCTGCATTTCCACTTCTCACTGTGTCTTTATTTCGAATCGATTCGATGGTGAGAAGTGAAATACTAACCCGCACTTCGCCCACCGATCATTTCGTTCTTTGTATGTTATCTGTGGCGTTGCCAAAATGTATCAGGTTCGTTTGTCATACTATATTTCAGCCCCATTGTCGGGTGAAAAGTAGCATATGATTGGTTGAAATTTTTTAACTATGTGCATACCAATTTTGATATATCGCTATACCGGTCTAGCTGTAAAAGCGTGACAAACCGACAGTCACATTTATGACATTAGTAAGTACCTATGTTGGATGATACTATATTTAGTGATTTGGAGGCATATGGTTCCTATCTACTTGGAATACTGAATAACCACCTACTGTTGTAGAATGCGACTGTGATAGCAGACAGATAAAAACAGCATTATCAATGAGGGTCGACATTAAGTTGTTGGCCAGTTATAAAAGCAGAGATACATTTTTTAAGTATATTCGGCGAGACTTTGGGCTTTGGTTGTCAAAGAAATGTATAAAACTAGTATAATGAAATAGAAACAAAGATTATTATCTAACATACTTTGTTAAATAATATTCGCTATATTGCGGATGTGTGTTGCTGAAAAACTGGTGTAATTTTGTACTTGATGCCGGAAAGTATATACACTACAAGAATGTTTGTCGAAACTAAGATTTCTTTCTAATCGGTTATTTATTTGTTCAGGTGCAACGTTTTCGTATGCAAATTAAGTCAAATTCTGTGGCATTGAGTGGGATATTGTTCCCTATAACTCGTTCGATGCTACTTCAGGTGAGTACTTATTGAAGTAAAAGCCTGTATTTTAAGCGTCAATGACTGAGGTATTGCTCAAAGGGCACCTCAACTATACTTCGAAGCGTACCTTTTAACAATTAAAAATGCGCTTAGAACACCTAACGCTTCGTGTATAGTTAAGGAGCGCTTCTGTGAAATGGATCATTGAAAACTTTAAATATTGTTTGCAGATTTTTGCAAGCGCGCTCACTTACGAAATAATAATGCTACAGTTTCACTAAAACGATCTTCGTGAACTATGCGATTTACATAAATATAAAGTCGTAACTATAAGTATTTAAAAAAATGTTTTTCTTTTCTCCTGAGTGCTTAGTGTGGGTTTGTATATCACTTCCCACTATCGAATTGATTCGAAGTGAGCAGCAGCTGACCAATCACATTGCGCCATCGTGACGTAACGAAAACCACATCGCAGTGGTTCTCTACGTCTCACTTTGAATCGACTTGATGGTGAGATGCGCGCACGTAGCACAGAACGTCATTTTTGCTCGCCCGACGATCCGTGCTCTGTGGTGACACGATTACGTCTCGTCGGCCTCCGATAGTGCCTTACTGAGCATTCACATCAGTGTTAGCTAAGGTTATAAAATAAATTATGTCACGCTACATTTTTTTTTTATTGTGAATGTTGGCCATAACCATGGCATAACAGTGTTTACTTCAGGAATAAATTATCAGTCTAGTACGCAAAATTAAGCATATTTCATTTACCTGCATATGTATATCTGTCTGCCTTCATGTATCTAGTTTTCTTCGCAACTTCTGAACGAATTGAGTTTAATACAATTATGTATATATTACAATTATGTATTACCCTTAAACTCATAACTCACTCGTTAATATAATAAGTAATTTAAATATATATATCCTCTTTATTTGCATACCTATATTCGGTAAAACGTGTAGGTCTAATTCATTTTGACTATTTGTACTCATGTTTTTGGCAAATAAATGTTTTCTTTCTTTCTTTCTTTCTTTCTTTCTTTCTTTCTTTCTTTCTTTCTTTCTTTCTTTCTTTCTTTCTTTCTTTCTTTCTTTCTTTCTTTCTTTCTTTCTTTCTTTCTACTCTCACGAGATGTG